>NC_092047.1:17250586-17406028 GCF_003086295.3 Arachis hypogaea
AAAAACCCCAAAATTCCTAACCAAGAATGTGCATTTTAGTGCAAGCCTTGGAAGAACAACCCGGAATTCTACTCCTGGTTATTGATTGGATTGTTGTGACACTCTTGTAACTTTGATTTAAGGATACTTTGTCATTTGGGCCTATACTTTGCGATATTGAATTGGAAAATCTTTTGATCAATTCTTAACCGGATTTATCTTCCATCAGAGACAAATATGGCTTTGAAGATCGACATGAGCATAGAGTACGATAGGGTGGAATGGAGTTTCCTATGGTTGTTAACGAAGAAGTTAGGTTTTTGTCAAAGGTGGATAAAGGAGTGTGTGATTATGACATCTTATTATGTTATTGTGGATGGTTCTCCAACTAGTTTCTTTAAACCAAGCAGAGGTCTCCGACAAGGAGACTTCCTCTCCCCATACTTTTTTTTTAATCTCTGTAGAAAGTTTATCCCATCTGCTCCACAAGGAAGAATGAAATAACCTAATCCAATGACTATGGTTGAATAGTAAATGCCTACCCATTACTCATATCCTATTTGCAGACGACTCTCTTCCTTTTTGTAAGGCTTCCAGGACTAATTGTGACAACCTAATACAAATTCTCCAACACTATTGTGAAGTTAATGGACAAGTCATTAATCTTCAAATGTTGGTTATTTTTTCAGTAAAAATTCCTCTTTACAAGTTCAATTAGAGTTGTTTGAAGCACTACGAATGCCTAATGTGGGTATGCAAGATAAGTACTTAGGCCTATTGTCAATTATAGGTAGATTTAATAAAGAGACATTTTCTTTTGTTAAAGAAAAATTGCTTAAGAAGCTGTAACGCTGGAAGAGATAGAACATTATTATCAGCTAGCAACAAAGAGATTCTAATAAAGGCGATTGGGACTGTTATTCCAATTTATACATTAAGGTGTTTGGGCTGCGAGATACTTTCCTAGATGAATTTCATAAGCTAACGATGCAATTTTAGTGGGGTCAGAAACAAGATGAGAAACGGATGCAGTGGATAAGCTAGGATACATTAAGCAAGAACAAAAAAACAAGGAGGAATGGAGTTTAAGGATCTGAAAGCATTTAACCTTGCTATGCTGGTTAACCAAGGTTGGAGGCTATTAACCAATGTTCTGAAAATCGATCCGGACATGCCGGTTTGAGTGGGTTAATTGGAAACCGGTCATTTGGTCAGTTTGGTTGAGGTATAAAATCGTTATATAAAAAACCAACCTAAGAACCACCAAAATTAGCCGAGGTTTTTCAGTGTTACTGGTTTGTTCTCTCTCTCCCTCCCCCCCCTCTCTCTCTCTCTCTCTCTCTCTATATATATATATATATATATATATAAACCCAACCTAGTTACCCACCCCATCCCTCCCTTTCCCTTTTCTCTCCCTCTCTGAGAAATCCTAAACCCAGCCACCATCACCATCTTATCGTCGCACTCTTCTCATCGTTCCTCTCTTTGTCGCCGTCGGTCGGTTGTCGTCTCTTCGGATTGTTCCTCTTCTCGTCGCCTCGGTCGATCGTCGTCTATTCGGATCTTGCTCTCTCTTTCCTCTCTGTAGCTCTCTTCGAGGCCTCTATTGCTGTCACTTCTCCTTAATCCTCTTCTCCTCGACGTTGAGTCGGAGCTGTTGCCATCGCCGCTGCGAAGGATGTACATCATCGTCTCTTCTAGATCTGTTGGTGTCCGTCTCTCTCTCTCTCTCTATATATATATATAAATATAAACCCAACCTAGTTACCCACCCCATCCCTCCCCTTCCCTTTTTCTCTCCCTCTCTGAGAAATCCTAAACCCAGCCACCATCACCATCTTATCGTCGCACTCTTCTCATCGTTTCTCTCTTTGTCGCCGTCGGTCGGTTGTCGTCTCTTCGGATTGTTCCTCTTCTCGTCGCCTCGGTCGATCGTCGTCTATTCAGATCTTGCTCTCTCTTTCCTCTCTATAGCTCTCTTCGAGGCCTCTGTTGCTGTCACTTCTCCTCAATCCTCTTCTCCTCAACATTGAGTCGGAGCTGTTGCCATCGCCGCTGCGAAGGATGTACATCATCGTCTCTTCTAGATCTGTTGGTGTCCGTCTCTCTTTCCCTCTCTCTCTCTCTCTCTCTCTCTCTCTCTCTCTCTCTCTTTCTCTCTCTCTCGTTTTCTCTCTTTGTCCGAGGGTCCAAGCTCAACGTCCTCTCTCTCTCTCTCTCTCTCTCTCTCTCTCTCGCTCGCTCTCTCTCTCTCTCTCTCTCTCTCTCTCTCTCTCTCTCTCTCTCTCTCTCTCATGGTGCTGTCCCTTTGCTTGGGTTATTTTGTTAATTTTATTTATTTTGATTTCTGAGTTGTTTGTTACTGATTTTTCTGATTTAGTTGTTGATGGTGCTGTGGGCAGTGCTTCACTATGTTATTTATTGTTTATGTTGGAATTTTTCTGATTCTGAGTTATGCTATGATTTTAATTTTGAGTTGTTTATGCTGATTTTTCTAATTTGTTTGATTTGAGTTGTTGATGGTGCTTTGTTGATTTTGGTTGTTGGATTTTTGTTGATTTGAGTTGTTGATGGTACTTTGTTAATTCTGGTTGTTGGATTTGAGTGAAAATATTGTTTATGTTAGAATATGACTAAGTTATTTAAATTATATATTAAATTTTTAATAATTTTATTTTATAATTAGTTAAATCGATTGAACTCCGATTAAACTTCTAAATCATTAAACTAATTATTTCATCGATTTATTGACCAGTTCGGTCTCATAATCTTGCTATTAACGAATCAACAATTCCTCTTTTATAAAATGTAGAACGATAAATATTTTAGATACACCTCTTTTTTTAGGGGCACAACTAGGAGTAAGACCCTATTGGGCCTAGCAAAGTCTCCTTAAAAGGAGAAAAGTTTTAGAAAAAGACACAAAATAGAAAGTCTCAGCAAACTGTTGTTAAAATCATGGAGATCCTTGGTTGGAAAACCAACTTCCATTTCAGGTTCAAGGTAATGAATGCACATATGACACCTAACTTGGGTGAGACAACTTATTGAACCATCGGGAGAGTGGAAGCAAGAACTCATCCGAGCCAACTTTAGTCCAGTTACTACCCATCAAATTTTGCAAATAAACATTGAGAAAGGAGAAAAATTAGCTTTGTGGATATATAACAACCTGGTAACTATAAAGTATCCTCAGGGTACAACCATTGGAATACTTGCCAAGTCAATTTCAAAATCAGATACATAGAGGAGCATCTAGAAATTGAAGACCCACCCAAAAGTAAAGTGACTTTTTGTCGAGAAAACATTGGTGTTTGGGACAAATCCCTATTAGCTAGTGCTATTTCAAGAGACCTCAATCTAAGAAGTTGGGAATGGTGGAAATTGATGTGAGAGAACATCAAAGGACAACAAAAATCGGTGAAGAGAATGTCACAACTAGCTTACTTTCCTTCTTGAAGAAACCTACTCTATGAGTAAAGAAGCTCTGTTGTGTGTTAACCCCTTTTTTTTTTTTTTGATTTTTCAATGTAATAAAATTTCTAATGATTTTAGAAAAAAAATTGCGCACGTGGTTGTATATCGTAGGACTTTATATTTGATTTTACCGTTTTTGTCTTTTTCGGTCACCGTCAATTTGAAAGATATTTTCTGCTTCCTGCTTTTGTATATGTGATGTTATTTTGAACAAAAGAACACAATTAAAAAAGTTATACCTACACATTTTTCTTTTTTGACCGTAGAATTATACCTAACATTGAGTCAGAGCTAAAGATAAAAAGAAATTGATATATGGTCAATAACTTTTTCTTTTTCAAATTTTTTTCAAGAGTTGATTTTGAAGAAACATGCTTTTATTTATATTCAACTATATAATATTGTCTCAAAGATAACAAAACAGGATTAAAGTATACCTTTTTTAATATTTTTAAAAAATTTAAAAATATCTCTAATATTTTTTTTCAATTATATCTTTAATGTTTTTAATAAGTTTTGATTTTATTCTATCGATTAATTTTTTTTTACAGTCAATTCATGATCAATGTTTTTTTTTTTCAATTTTACTCCCCTCTCAAGAATACAAATTTCTATCTCTGTTCAAATAAGTAATATCTATTAACTATAATTGTCAAAGAACTCTTTAAATCCAAAATTCCCAAAATTTCACTCATCAATAACTTCTCCGTTGATTCTATTTAACCCTCTTTTCTTTCACGCTACATCAATCTTCAAAATAAAATATTCATTTCATTATTCGTTTTTTCCTTTTTCTTCGCCATGTCTTCTTCTCAACTCATCTTTTTCTTTCTCCCCATCCTATCTGCTTCAGCTCACAATGATCACGACAACAATGATGCTGAGGTCGGCGGAGGTGACATCGTCGATCTCTGTTCAAAGTCATTGATCCTTGTCAAGATTTATTGCCTCATAGTGATCTTCATCATGACATTCATCGCCGAAGTGTCCATATACATGCTAAAATTGAACGAGGGTTTTCTTGTTTTAGAAATACATTTTTATTGAGGTAGTGTTCTTGAGAACAACCATAATGTATTTTCTTGGCGATGCTAACAAGATTTTAGGGAACTTGACGGACAGAGTGTTATGATGATGATGGGTACAGAGGGTGCTAAAATTGAACAAGGGTTTTTTTGTTTCGGAAACACAGTTCTGTTAGTAGAGTGTTCTTGAGAACAACAATGATGTATTTTCCTGGCAATGCTAACAAGATTTTAGGGGACTTGATGGATAAAGTATTATGATGATAATGGGTACAGAGATGAGGGTAGGGCTAGCAACATATACTCTATCCGCGGGTATCCAACTCGATCGGGTGGGGTTGTCTACCCAACCCATTGCGGGTAGGGTAGAGTATAGTGCATGCTATGTGTAGTGAAGAAAGTGGGTATTGAACCCATAACATCTTTTTTGAAACAACTCAAAGTGACTACTTAACAAATCATTTAAATTGCTAATTTAGTACGTTTGTTATTTTTTATATAAAATTAACCTAAAATTAAAATAAAACTTAAAAAAAAAATTCATATATCACAGGTTCGCTGATTTTCAAATCCATAAGTTCTTTCTCATTCCTCTATCACTGCAACTTTAAGTTCTCTTTCCTTCCTCTATCGCTGCAACCCCCGGCGTCGATGCAATGCCTCCTTGCTACTCTCCCTGTTCATTGCACCGTCACCCCTCACCACATCATTCTTCCTGTTCGCGGTGTCCATTATCTTCTCCGCCGCTGCTCTGTCCTCTCGTCTCCGCTCGTGTCCGCTGCGCCATCCCCCAACTCTTCCGTTGCTCTGTGATCTGCGTCGCCCGCTCGATAGAAGCCGTCATCTGTCGTCAATAGCATCGCCATATAGCTGTTGATTGTCCCTCCTCCTCCACTTCAGGTTGGATACTCTCACCTTCTCTGTAATTTATTGTGTTGAAGGTTTATTTTGCATTTTTTGTGTTTGTTTGTTATGAATTTTGATGATTTGAAGCATGCTTGTGCTTTAAACCTTGCTTGATTTTTTGCAGCCGCGACATGCATGTGCTTTTTTTGTGCATCTTTTTGTGATTGTTTTGTTATTCCTGCAGATAGGATTGGGTAAGGTAGGATTGAGAATTTTAGGGTGTAAATAGGATTAAAATTGAGTTTTAAAAAAAAAATTAACCTACGAGTAGAGTTAGAGTAGAGTTTAAAGCATACTGTATCCATTGTCAATCCTAGATGAGGGGATAAAATTAAAAAAAAAATAATCATAAGTTGATTGTCAAAAGTTTAACAAAAAAATAAATTTTAAATTATCAAAAACGTTATAAATAAAATTAAAACAAATTAAATATATGAATATTTTTGAAATTTTTTAAAAAGATTAGAGATAAAAAGTATAGTTATAATCTATTTGATAAAGAGGAAATGCTGGTGAAGAAAAACAATGCAAATAATGTATACAAGAAAATAAATGTTTAAAAGTATCCAATGAGTTTAAAACTATGTTATAGTTTATTCTATTGTTATACTTTCATGTAAAATTTAAAATTTCATATTTTATTTTCTATTTTATCCTAGAAGTAATTTATATAGAAAATTACCATATTTCTTTCTGTTATTAAATTGGTTGTCTAATATATTAAACATTTGCCACGGGTATAAATAGTTAAATACATACAGAAAACTATATTTTCAGAAGTCACAGATTTATTTACTGTCTTAGACTTTGCTCTTCCAGCATACTTTTGAAAATAATCAAAATATCATATTCCCATCCTGTTAAAATTAAATTTTCTTCTTCGAGGATATCCCTGAAAATTAAAGTAATTAGTCATTTAGGTAACTGGATATACAAGCGAGAAAACCAAATATTTCTCTAAATATTTCCTTCCTCAAAGTAAGGCCATGTGATATTTAGAATTTATGGGCTTATTTTCTATATAATTTTTTAATTAAAATAATTCTATTTTTTCTCTCTATTTCTATAATAAACTATTTTTACTTTTATTGACATGATAATTTTTAATTGAATGCAATTATAAAAGAATAAGTAAATCATAAAAAATTAAAAAAAATGTAAATATTGACAAAAATATACCTAAAGATCAAAATAACAAAATAGTTCTAAAAAAATTTTAAAATATAACAAAGGTAATAAAAATAACTTTTTTTTTTGATAAATAACAAACGACTTTTTTTATTTGACAAACAATTTGTATAATTGATTGATCAAAATTTTTGCAAAAATATTACGGTAACTATTTAAAAGTTTTTTTTTAACAAAGATAACTATTTAAAAGTTACATGTCGACAATTAGACCAAAATTTTATATCTAGACTTCTTTTTTTTTAACTTTTTTTATTAAAAAACAAATTATTTGGCATAAAATCACCAATAAAAATAAAAATTCATTATTCTAAAAATAAGATTAGCTCCATATTTAAAAGGAAAAAACCTCAAATAAAGATGAATTTTATAAATATAGTTAAAAAATTATCCATGAAAATATATATGTATAATCGCATTTTTATAAAATTACTTAAATAGTTATGGTATATGTATATTATTAAAAATTAGCAACTTAATAAATTATTGGTATAAAATTTATATTGAAATATAAAATATATATTAAAAATATAAAATAATGTGTTCACAAAAGGTAATCTACTAAAATATGTTATATTTGAATGTGACTTACTTATTTTGGCAAGTTGCTTCCAATGAACGAATGGCTTGGCGGAGATTGTTTCTTGACCGGAAAATAATCTTATTGAGTAAGCCCCGTGATAATTGTTTGCCTTCTTTCTCTCCGATATGTTCCAAAATCCGAAGAATCTGTTTTAATTTTAGTTCATCCAAATTAAGCATTGAAAGAATGCACAGGACTTACTTTAATTTCGAAGGTATAATAAATAAAGTAATTAAAAAGAGGTAGAGACTCATGTGCAATTAATTTTATTTGAAGTTAATAGTTGAAAATCATTAAATGATTTGATAGATTTGTTTAAATTATTCTCTAATAATTCTCAACTATTAATTTTATATCTAAATTTTTATTTTAAAAAAATAGTAATAGTGGTGAGGGGTAACCTCTTGGGATGAAGGTGGAGAAAGGCGGAGAGTGGTGCAAAGTGGTTTGATAGGGTGGAGCTTAGATTCGTCGGAACAACAAAAGAACACCTTATTACATCCTTTATACTTTTCTAGTTGCCACTTAATATACAACAACGATTCTATTGATAGCTTCTCCGCCTCATACAATATGATTGCTGCGCTCTCACAAAAATATATGTACTAGTTAGAACTTATTAATTAATAATAGGCTATATAACGTGTACATACAAAATTAATCATCAAATTAACTATTTATATAGCATAAAGTATGTTTTTATCTCTAATGTTCCCAAAAGGTTTTTAAAATATCTTTAAAGGTTTAATTCGTTTTAATTTTATCTTTAACATTTTTGATAAGTTTTTAATTTTATTTTTACTATCAAAATTTTTTACTCCTAAAATTTATTCATCATCACTATCATTTCTCTCTTTTTTGAACCATTCTTTCTCTTTTAAATATTCTCTTTCCAAACTTCGATTGTCACACAACAACACCACCACCACCACCAAACCCCTGCCTTCTTCAACGGGTCTCTGATTTCAGCGGCAAATCTTTTTCATGGCCTCTTTCTCACGATACGGTATCTAACTTCTTTTAATATTAGTGTTTCGAAGATTACCTGAAACGGTGATTTGGGTTTGGACATGAGGTCCAGACTCCTTCTGAGGCAGCATCCAACTTGTTCTTGTACCGAGGTGCTACTATCCGAGTTCCTCGTGAGGAGGTAGAGGGTGGTACTTACAAGAGACTCTGATACTTAAGTTAGCAAGGACTTTAGGCGGCTTTTAGTATATTAAAACGTGATTATACCTGAAGGGTGTCAGTGTATTTAAAGTAGAGTCGATACCCACCTTTTTGGAGTAGTGCTACCTTTGTTGATGGATGACCATTCCCTTTATCTTGAGAGTTTGTTGGAATCTATCTCTAAGTGGAGATAGAGATAGTAGGAGAGATCAGGAAGGTAGTTACTTATTTTAGATGAGTAAAGTTGGACCTTTCTTGCCACAAGAGGTCGGGTAAGTTGAGAGGTCATACTTTTTGGATGGACCTTTTATCCTTATTGGATCTGACTTTGTCGTGGGTCAGGGTATGAACAACTAGCATCGGCTTTGATCCATTTACCTCCGCCACCGCAACCGCCGCCGTGGGTTTCAAAGCCGCAACTCCACCCTCTTCCCATGGCGATGGCTTTGGATTTCAATATAAAAATGAGTAATTTGGTGGTGGTGGCGGTGATGTGTGACAATGGTGGTGCCCTACTTTATTAGTTACAGAGACCGCGAAGAAAGCGTGGCAAGACCCGGCAAAGGAGATCCCAAAGTGGCGCTCCACGCCGTCGTTGGAAACACCATGGGCTAGTCGGAAATGGCGACGCCATGGGCGCAATTGGAGGCGATTTGTGTAACATCCTTACTTTTAGCACCTCATGATCGTACCAAAAACTCAGGCGTTACTTACCTCTAAACCTTTTATTTTATACTATCTTTATTAATTATTAAGCCTTCGTGAATACGAACCAAAACTTTAATTAAGAAAACGAAAGGAGACTTTATTTTAAATCACTTAATCACAACAGTATATATATATATATATATATATATATATATATATATATATATATATATATATATATATATATATATATATTCACATAACTTTATACACATAGACTTATTTCAATATTCTCAAATACAGGTCCTATCCTCTCTAAAAATGAAAAGAATAAACGACGAGGGGAAAATAAAATCTAACAACTCAACTCGTAAGCATAATCTTCTATACTCTTGTAGCTCTGCACTAAACCTTCGCACCTGTAGCTAAAAGGGGGTGGAAATAGGGGGTAAGAACTGAGAAGTTCTTAGTAAAATCGGGGTTAGGAGTTAAGTTCATTTTATATATACTTGGTCAACAATAACAGTCAACAAGGTACCATCCAATTTAATAATTGTAGAATACAGAATTCAAACAGTCATGTAGCACACCCACAATCACAGAAAACACACTCACAAATAAATATGCACAAACAAGTATGATGCATGTCTATCCTTAGTGTAGGTAATGAGCTCATCTGTCGGTTTCGACTCGCTCCCGACGTAACTCAGCAACCTTTGTCTGAGTTTAGTTTTCAGTGCCATAACCTCTATAAGCAACATCTGTCTTATAGGTGCAACCCTCTGAGCCGATGTATGCAAACATAACTTCTGTAAGCAACCTCAGTCTTACAGGTGAGGTTCTCTCTAGCCAATGTATGTATCAATAACCTCTGTAAGCAACCTCTGTCTTACAGGTGCGACCATCCCCTGGATTGGCCGATGTATCTCTGGAAGAAAATCTCAGTGGACTCACCACCATATCTCTGCTCATTTTCAGCAAGTACACAATCATCTCAGCTCGTTCTCAATGCCAAACAATATCTCTGCTTATCTCCTTTTTCTTTTCGTTCTTTCTTTCTTTTTTTTTTTCTTTTCTATTCTCTACCCTCCTTTAGCAAGGATTCTTTTAGGTTCTTTTAATCTTTGCTCTCTTATCTCCTGTGGCAGGGGTTTCTTTAGTTAATATATTCTTTTATTCCTTCTCTCTGCTCTCCTGTGACAGAGGTTCTTTAGATTCTTTTAATATTTACTCTCTGCTCTCCTATGGCAGAGGTTCTTTAATATTTTTCTTTCCTTTTTCTTTTCTTTCCTATCATTCCATAATATAATTTATCTTCGCATTATTCCCTCGCCTTTCCCTAAGTGTCTTATGAAAAAGAATTATATAGTACTTTAATTAAGTCAGCGTTTTCTAAAACTTTTAAAATCACTCTATTTGCTCTTCTCTGAATTATAATATTATTAATAATATCTCTACTAATTAATATTCGTAATAAAATATTAACAATAATATAAATAGAATAATTTAAATAATATATATATATATATATATATATATATATATATATATATCTTTTCTTAAAACTTAGTTTATGAAATCTTATTTTTTAAACATTTATTATTTACTTTCTAAATCACGAACTTTTTAATATTCTATTTTTAACCTTAATATTTTATAAAATTATATTTGAAACTCTCACTTATTTTCATATTTATAAAAATAATCATAAACTTTTATAAAATACCCATTTTTATCCTTCGTACTTTATTTATTACCCAAAATACCCGAAAACTTATATAATTACAAATTGTACCTCGATTTTTATATACAAAAATAATGGTACCCTTCAAAAAGAAGGTTTAAATATTAATCTTCCTCTTATACCAAAACTAAAACCCTTAGCCCTTTTCTTTCAAAATATTACTTGTATTTTAATCTGTTTTTGAGTCTTTCGGTTACCGATTTTTCTCAATTTTTAATTTAATCTTTTAACCACCAAATCTCATCAATTTCCTCAAAATAACACATCACAATAGTTCCAAAACTATTAAAACAACCGTAGCTGAGCTTCTCCTCATAGTCAAACCAACAAATCAGAAGAAACAACAATACTTCAACATAAACTCATTCAAACTCAAACAATAATCAACCAAATCAACATTCACTTATCAAATTCATATTTAATTATTATAAAGTTACCAAACCCTACCTCCATACAGAAATCATAATAACGGAAACTCCGGAGAAGCTTTCAGACCAAACTGCTGAAGAAGAAAACGTCAGAAATCGTCTGTGTTTCCGACGGGAGAATTCCGACCTCTTCTCTTGGAAGGTTGCCGACATGCCCGATATAGACCCCGAACTCATGACGCACAAGCTGGCGGTTTAGCCCGGGTCTTGACCTGTTCAACAAAGACGTCGTAAGCTCGGACCAGAGCGAGCTCAAGTGGTCGAAGAACAAGTTCAAGCTCTACTTGAAGCCGGATTCATTTGGCAAGTCAAGTATCCGACATGGTTAGCAAATGCGGTACTGGTAAAAAAGCAAAATGGGAACTGGAGGATGTGTGTCGATTATACCGACCTCAACAAAGCCTGTTCGAAGGACCCATATCCCCTGCCCAATATTGATGCTTTGGTGGATTCCTCTTCAGGATACCAATACCTATCATTCATGGATGCCTACTCGAGATACAATCAAATCCCGATGTACAAAGTCGGACCAGGAGAAAATATCATTCATCACCCCCAGAGCAAATTATTGCTACATGATCATGTCATTTGGATTAAAAAATACAAGGGCCACATTATCAAATGTTGATGAACAAGATGTTCGCACCTTACCTCAGAAACTTGATGGAGGTATATGTGGACGACATGTTAGTAAAAACCAAGGATGAGGCCAGTCTCTTGTCCGAACTCTCACAAGTCTTCGGCACCATAAGAAGACATGGGATGAGACTAAATCCCACCAAATGCACCTTTGCAGTAGAAGCAAGAAAATTCTTGGAATTTATGCTCACACAAAGGAAAATTGAGGCTAACCTCGACAAGTGTAGATCAATCTTATAGATGAGGAGTCCAACTTGTTTAAAAGAAGTCCAATAGCTGAATGGTTGACTTGCAGTTTTGTCCAGATTTTTGGCAGGATCAGCCTTGAGATCCTTGCCATTTTTTTCACTACTTAGAAAAGGATATCAATTTGAATGGACTTCTGAATGTGAAGAAGCCTTTCAAAAATTCAAGAATTTCTTAAGTCAACCCCATCCTTACCCAGCCAGAAACGGGAGAAGAGCTGGTGTTCTACCTAGTTGTCGCTGAGAAGGCAGTAGCGTCAGCACTGATACGAGAAGATGAGATCGGGCAGCATCCCATTTATTTCAGTAGCAAAGTCTTACAAGGGCCAGAATTAAGGTAACCAGAAATAGAGAAATTTGCATACGCCTTAATTGTGGCATCTAGGAGACTTCGACCTTACTTCCAGGCACACATACCATAAGAGTCTGGATGAATCAACCTATGAAGCAGATACTCCAGAAGACATACATAGTTGGCCGGATGGTACAATGGGCTATAGAGCTATCTGAGTTCAACCTAAGATATGAAACTTGGGCAACCATTAAAGCTTAATGCCTCACCGACTTCATAGCAGAATATACAGGCAATAAGACTAAAGCTTTCACGACCTGGAACCTCTATGTAGATGGGTCTTCTAATAAGGTCGGAAGTGGTGCGGGCATCATACTGGTCAATGAAGAGGGAACTCAAATAGAGGTTTTCTTGAAATTTAAATTCCCTGCTTCCAACAAACAGGATGAATATGAAGCCCTGATTGCAGGACTAAAACTTGCTTAAGAAGTTGGGGCGACTAAAGTAGTAGTCTTTAGTGATTCTCAGATAGCAACATCACAAATCAATGGAGACTACCAAGCAAAAGATCCTAATATGAAGAGATACCTAGAGAAAACGCTTGAGCATCTTCAACAATTTAGTGATACTGAGGTCCAACACATAACTCGGAAGCTTAATAGCAGAGCAAATACCCTTTCTAAATTGGCAAGTACCAAACTAAGGGAAAATAACAAAAGTCTGATATAAGAAACCCTCAAGGAGCACTCCGTTATCAAGGCAGATAACAAATCGGACATTCTGCCTATCTCCTGCTTAAACCTCAGTTGGATAGCTCCCTTTATCGAATATTTAAAATTCGACATCCTTCCCGAGGAACAGAAGGAAGCCAAGAGAATTCGAAAGGAAGCACAAAACTACACTCTGGTACAAAATATCCTTTATAGAAGGAAAATATCAACACCTTTATTGAAATGTATTCCGACTTGTAAAACTGAAGAAGTCTTGGAGGAAGTACATAATGGCATCTACGGAAGCCATCTCAGAGCACGATCTCTAGCTAGAAAAGTTATCCGAGCTAGATTCTTCTGGCCGGCCTTGCAAAAGGATGCGACCGACTTTGTCAGAAAGTGTCTGCCTTGCCAGATGCATGCCAACTTCCACATCGCTCCCCCCGAAGAGCTCATTAGCGTAATCTCTCCATGGCCTTTTGCGAAATGGGGGTTAGACCTACTCGGACCCTTTTTCCAAGCCCCTGGACAAGTTAAATACCTCATTATGGGAGTGGATTACTTCACCAAGTGGATCAAAGCAGAACCACTAGCTACTATCACAGCTCAAAAAAGTCAAAAATTCCTATACAAGAATATCATTACTCGATTCGGAGTCCCTCACTCCATTACCCCGGATAATGGTACACAATTCACCAACTCTAATTTCAGGAATTTCATAGCCAGTATGAAGGTCAAGCATCAGTTCACATCGGTAGAACATCCCCAAGCTAATGGATAAGCTAAAGTAGCCAATAAAGTTATATTAGTTGGATTAAAGAAATGGCTGCATGATGCAAAAGGAGCTCCCGCAAGTACTGTGGGCTTATCGAATAACACCTCATTCCACGACTGAAGAAACACACTTCCGACTTGCATACAGAATAGAAGCCATGATCCCAATAGAGGTCAATGAACAAAGTCTAAGGGTAAGATTTTATGATGAGGTCAGAAATGTTCAAGCCCAAAAAGAAGAACTTGAACTTCTCTCAGAAGTCCGAGAACAAGCCTTGATAAGAGAAGCAGTGCTGAAGCAAAGGATGTTGGCCAGATATAATAAAAAGGTCATACGAAGAAGCTTCACCACAAGCAACCTGGTCCTGATAAAAAAATGACATCGGAGTAAACAAGTCGAGCAAAGGAAAGTTCGCTGTCAATTGGAAGGGACCTTTTAAGGTGACCGAAGTCTTGGGGAAAAAGTGTCCAACTTGAATGGAGCTGAGCTCCCAAGGTTGTGGCACGCATGTAACTTGAAGAGATATTATAGCTAGAAGCGCACCTCGCTCCCTGATGTACTCTTTTTCCCGAGAAGGGTTTTCCTGAAGGGGGTTTTAATGAGGCATCAAAGTGGGGACTAGGGACAACAAAGTTATCCCCTGGTAGCAAAGCATTTTTGTAAATTACATTTCATCAATAATAATGTCTCTTTCTATTTATTCCATTACTATTTCCTACGATACGCGTTAACTTAAGCTCGAAAAAGCGCAAAAATCTGTTGCCCGACCTACATGGTCGGCAAGATAAAGTGACAAGGTACAAGTCGGTGTAAAAATGTTATATATAACGATCATATAAATTTGAAATAAAAATGACTTATAAGTCGAAAAGCATTCAAGCAGAATAAAATGTATCGCAAAAATAACTTAAGATGTGAAAATGATTCAATAACAAAAGAAATTGGTCGTTCGCACTAAGTAATAGAAAAAACCCTTCTTTAAAAATCCTAAGGTCAAGGATACTTATTAAAGGCTTTCACCATAGCCTCACTAACAGCTCAGTAGCAGACGAGTTGTCCGACTTATACTATGAAAGCAAGCATAGTAAAATTCTAAGATAAAAGGAAAGCTCAAATATATAGAAACGCTTTCAAGGTAATTATAACTACTGCAAAGCAAGAGGAAAATTGTCCAGTCCTACCAAAAAAGGACTAATATCCACAAATAACAGTAAACGCCAAAGTTATTAAGGTCCTTTATAAAGGACTAGAGTCAACAAAAGCATACAACATTGCAAAAGAAAAACATAAAGAAATGTTCATAAAAAGGTCCCACAAGCCGGGCCCTAACCAAAGTGCTAAACAGGGCCCATGAGAGGATTTTGGTCTTCAGTTGCAGAAGAGTTGGGTTCAGTGGAGGAAGTGGGAGGATCTCCTCGGTTGGGGCGACTTCTGGCTGAGAGGAAGAAGTCAGAAGGTTCTCATCGGAGGCAACGACTTTTTGAGGAGGAGACTCAACCAAGTGTTGTCCAGCAGTCTTGAGCTCGGAGTCAGTAGGATGGCGAGGCGGAGAGACAATCCTCCCGTCGACTACGATTTTGTCAAGATTAAGAGGAGACAAGTCCAAGTTGGAAGCAATAACCTGAACTTGTCTCTTTAGAATCTCAAACACCTATTATGAGCCCTCAGCAACCGACTCCTCCAAATCAACATAATCTTCCGTAAGTTGCTCCACCTTCTCATTCAACTCTAAATTCTCCCCAAAAATTCGGACATAATTCTCCTCAACTTTCTTCAATAACCCTTCGGCCAGAGCACAGGAAGCCAAAGATTGTCTTTCTCGATCACGAGCTTTAAAAAGCTCGGCTTCTAGACTTATCTTCTCCTCCTCCAAACCCTTCTCGGCCTCCTGAAGAGTGGCCACCTAGGCCTGAAGGGCCTCCAAAGAATGCTGAGTTGCATTCAAGGGAGTCCTCTCCAACTCTTTCAATAAGGTGGAGCATACCCCAACAGTACAGATCTTCCCTCAGATCAAAACCTGAGGTGGTTTTTGATAGAAACATCATCCATAGCAATGGAACTCTAGGGAAGGATGTGTTCCTCACAAAACTTTATCCCATCAAACCCAGTATCATAAACGTTGGAGGCACTGGGTTTCGAAGTCTTCCTTTTCTTAGAGCTCGGTTCCAAGAAGGGAGGAACAGGTGGAGTAAGGACCAAAGGAGGAGGTGGAGGAGGAGGAGGAGGAGGAGGAGGAGGATGAAGAAGAGTGTTTACCGGCTTGATTTGAGAAGAGGTACCCAAGTCGGACTTGGCCGGAGCAAGAGTATCTGACTTACCACTCTTTTGAAGCTGAGCAGCCCGAGCTCGGGCGTTCCTCTTGGCCTCCTGGACTTTTTGGTAAGCCTTGGAACCACTTTTCATTTTTTTTTTTGCAAAAAAAAAAAAAGAATAAGAGATATCAACAGACAAGTCGAAAAAATGAGCAGTTGTCTGTAAATAATAGTAAAGAACTAGCTCGGTACGAATATAACTCAGTGTTCTGAGAAGAAACTTCTTTGTGTCAAGGTTTAGAGCCCGTTCCCAAGCCTCGCGAAAGAACTCAACTACTGCCTCCTGGACTTCGTCCAAGTCTACCAAATTATATTTTTCAACTGGGGCCGCCTCTACCTAATATAACTGGAAGCGGGGCTCATCATTTTCATTCAAAAAGAATGGGTGGTGGCCCTCAATAGCACGGACTTTAAAAAAGAAGTTCTTAAAATCATGGAACGACTTATCAAAAATTAAAAACACCTTTTAACTTTGGATAGCTCGGAAGGAGACCCATGGTTGTTTATTCTGTTTATTCGAAGCACTAAAGGGCTTCGTTAGGTGGAAAAGGTAAAAAAAGATTTTCAAAGAAATCGGGAATCCGAGTTCACGACTAACGAGTTGATAAATTTTAAGAAATCTCCAAGAATTTGGATGATTTGGGAAGGAGCAACTCTGCAATGGGACAATACTTCTATCTCAAAATCAGAAAAAGGGATCGTAACCCCAAGTCGGGTAAACAGACAGTCGTACATAAAAATCAAATGGGGTTTTGACCCAACGACTCCCCCAAAACAAACTCGATCTTCAGGGTCAGGGGCTGCTATTTCATATTTTGCATCATCCTCGCCAAAACTACAAATCCTATGGTGTTTACGGAGTTCTTTTACAAAGACACTATCAACTATGGGATTGGAACAAAGAACTGAAGAATTTAGCCATTTCAATAAAGCTTTAGGAACTTTGGAAGACATTTTTGAGGGGATTGAAAGAGACATATAGACGAGTATACCTACATTAAACAAAAGAAAGCATTACAACAAGTCCGAAACCAAGCAAACTTTCTTTGGTAAAAAGGTACAACCAACAACCACAAAGAAACAATCTTTGAAAAAACGCAGTAATCTTAGGGGTATCCTAACACACACGGGAAAACACAGCAGTGACACGACAGCAAAAGAACACTAAAGCTACATTAGCCCCCTAAAACTATCAATAGACATAGGTTCGTCAACCTAGAAATCACATTCCAATAATGAATTCTAAAGCAGTGGAAACACTACAAAGCCAGAGAAAAAAGCTAAAGGAGAAGGGGATATTGATGACTTACATCATCTACCTCTTTCTCCTATCTAAAAGGACCATAAAAAGAGTGTAATCTCATTCAATCAATGCAATTTCATGAGTAAATGGTGAATATTATGGTACATTGCTTTGAAATGAGTTTTGTTTGAATTCCAGGTGAAAAAAGCAACAAAAGAAGAAGGAAACAAGAAAAATGTGCTGGCTGTGTGTGCTGGGCGTGCCACTTGGTGAAAACGCCAGCAAAATTCAATGGGCATGGCACGCCAGCTAATGGGCGTGGCACGCCAGTTGACAACTCCAGAGAAGCAAAGAGAAAGAGATTATATGGGCGTGGCACGCCAGTTGACAATTTCAGAAGAGAACCCTTGGAGCTTTACTATGGGCGTGGAACGCCAGGGCCAGGCGTGGCACTCCAACTATATATTCCAGAGAGCATATTTGAAGGCACACAAGGGGGCGTGGCACGCCAGGCTGGGCGTGGCACGCCAACACGATTATGTACAATGGGCGTGCCACTTGAGGTCGAAGGCGTGGCACGCCAGTTCATTGTTCCAGAGAAGGGAGTTGAAGGTTCAACAATGGGCGTGCCACTTGGGCTCAAAGGCATGACACGCCAACCTTATTAGTGTCTTGGGTGTGCCACATGGGTTCTAGGCGTGGCACGCCAAGCTTGAAGAAGCTTAACACCAAAATGGACGTGCCACTTGAGCTTGAAGGCGTGGTACGCCAGTACAATTAAGCAGAGAGGAATAGAAGGTTAAGCAAACTGGGCGTGCCACTTGGGTTCGAAGGTGTGGCACACCAACCTTGCTCAAGTCTAGGGCGTGCCACTTGAGTTCTAGGCATGGCACGCCAGGCTTGAAGAGTTCAAATACCAACACTGAGCGTGCCACTTGAGATCGAAGGCGTGGCACGCCAGTTCATTGATCCAGAAAGGGAGGATACAACTCTAACATTGGGCGTGCCACTTGAGCTCGAAGGCGTGGCACGCCAGCAGAAGCTTATAAGGAAAAAGAAGACTGGGCGTGCCACTTGGAACTTTAGGCGTGGCACGCCAAGACTAGATGATCATGGGCGTGCCACATGAATGCTGGGCGTGGCATGCTAGTTTACTGGACTAGAGGGACTTATTCATGCATCATCAAGGGCATGGCACGCCAGCTACAGGGCATGGGACGCCAGCATTAATTTTCAAAGAAGGAGGATGAAGTGTTTACTATGGGCGTGGCACGCCAGACATGTGCGTGCCACGCCAGTTCAAGATTCTAGAGAGGAAGAAGGAAGGAAAGACCTTGGGCATGCCACTTGAGCTCGAAAGCGTGGCACGCAAGGTTAGCAGGACAAAGGAGGTGTGCCACTTGAAGCCAGGCATGGCGCGCCAAGCCAAGCTGAAGAGCTAGGCGTGGCACGCCACTCAAACGCCAGTCACATGCCAAGCATATGGGTCATTTCTATTAGTTTTTCCTTTTCTTTTCAGTTGTAATTTTCTTTTCTCTTTTGTACTTTTTAATTCTAGTGATAAGAGTAGTATATATACCCCTTGAGAGTGCTGAAAAGGGGATTGGCTAGTTAGTTTGGAATTGAGAGTTAGTTTTACTTTCAGTTTTACACTTCACTTCATCTCTCCATCTCCTGTATTTTTCTCTAAGCTTTGAGTAGCTAAACTCCCTCTCATTAGGAGAGGGAGCTCTGTTATATTTGATGGATTAATGATAGTGAATTTCTTCTTCTCTTCATCTTCTCTTTGATTTGCTAGAAGGAAATTTGTTCTTCATGCTAGTGTTCAATCATCTTGGAAAAGAGGTTGAATACAAAATGGGTTTTATGGAAACCTTGAAAAAGGAAACATGAAACCAAGGTTGAAAATTCTTCTCACACTTTAGCAGATCTGGTTTTTGGAATTGGATATGGTGACATTAAATCCACCCACTATTTGGATCTTTGAGGATGTGTGGTATAATCAAGGACCAAGCATATCTCTCTTCATGAGCAATTAGACCAAGGAATTAGCTGATTATCAAGATTTGAGAGATTTAATCACTACAGGATTGGGGTTCAGTCAATCATGATTGCCAAGAGGTCAATGAGTTGCATGATTGAAGAAGATATGATCTAGATCTAATCCAAAGAGAAGAACATCTCCTAATTTCAATGAATTTTCCCTATTCTTATCTTCCATATTCCTTATAGCTTTCTTTAATTTCTGTCATTACCTATTCCCCATTTACTATTCAGTCATTTATGTTCCAGCACTTTATATTCTTG
This sequence comes from Arachis hypogaea, assembly GCF_003086295.3. NCBI lineage: Eukaryota > Viridiplantae > Streptophyta > Magnoliopsida > Fabales > Fabaceae > Arachis > Arachis hypogaea. Next base: position 17,270,261 of record NC_092047.1, read on the forward strand.
CCATTTACTTTTCTGCACTTTATTGCTTTTCTTTACTTTTAAGTCATTTACATTTTTGTTAATTTAGAATTCTGCACTCAACAATCTCTATTGCTTAGCTTGACTAATTCATCCATTGACTAAAGTTGCTTAATCTACCAATCTCTGTGGGATTCGACCCCACTCCTAGTGGGTTATTACTTGATGATAATTTGGTGCGCTTGCCAAGGAACAGATTTATTATATAGTGAGTGAATTCCGGTCATCAAGTTTTATGGCGCCGTTGCTGGGAATTGGTTTGAGATTGACAATGACTAAATTGATGGGTTTTTAGATTAAGCAATTTTATTTACCTTGCTAATTCCTTTAATTTCAGTTTCTTATTTTCTTCTTTTCCTTTAGCATTTGAGTTTCCGGCTGATTCATTGTATATATTTCTATTTTAGTATACTAACCCACCAATTATTTGATCAATTGCACCAATCAATCTAACCATAAGTCTTAACAAGAGTGATTCCTTCACTTGTCTTTTGCTTGTTTGTTGCTGAATGTATGACAGGTAGAAGAAGGGAAACTTTATCCTCTTTTGATAGTGAACCTGAGAGGACCTTCCTTAGACTAAGGAGGGAAGCAAGAGGTAAAGGAATAGTTGGAGAGGAAGTAGTAGAGGAAGATCTAGACGTTACTATGGAGGAGGAAATACATAATCATGTTGGGGAAGGTACTGGTAACCATGTTGGGCAGGAAAGAAGAGTTCTAGGCTCTTACATCAACCTAAACCCAAGAAATTGTGGAAGTAGCATTCTAAAATCAACCATTTATGGCAACAATTTTGAGTTAAAGCCTCAACCCATCACCCTTGTTCAAAATAACTGTTCATTTGGAGGAAATGCACAGGAAGATCCCAACCAACACCTAACCATATTTTTGAGAATCTGTGATATAGTGAAGGCTAATGGTGTTCACTCGGACACCTATAAGTTGTTGTTGTTCCCTTTCTCTCTCAGGGATAAGGCATCAAAGTGGTTGGAATCATTTCCTAAGGAAAGTTTGACAACTTGGAAAAAAGTAGTGAACAAGTTCTTGGCAAGATTCTATCCTCTCCAAAGAGTTAACAGATTGAGAATTGAGGTGCAAACCTTTAGACAACAAGATGGGGAAACTCTTTATGAGGCATGGAAGAGATACAAGGAATTGACAAGAAAATGCCCTCCGGACATGTTCAATGAATGGGTACAACTGCACATTTTCTCTGAAGGATTGACACAAGAATCAAAGAAGGCTTTAGTTCACTCTTCAGGAGGCTCTCTCAACAAGAAGAAGACAATTGAAGAGGCCATAGATATCATAGAAGCTGTGGCCAACAATGAGTATTTTTATACCTCCGATAGAAACCCAAGAAGGGGAGTAATGGAGCTCAACTTTGTGGATGCTCTACTGGCTCAAAACAAGGTGATCGCAGCTCAACTAGCAGCTCTAACAAAGCAAATGGAGAAGAATCAAGTCTCAGCTATTCATGCTCAAGCACCTATGCAAGAAGAAGATAACCCAGAAGTTGAACTTGAGTGGGAGCAAGCCAACTATGTGAACAATTCCTCCAGACCACCACATGACCTCAATGCCAAAACATACAACCCAGGTTGGAAGAACTACCCAAATTTTGGGTAGAAAAACGAACAAAACCACAACCAAGATCACAAACCATACCACTTTAACCAATACAACAACCCCAGCCATCAATCAAGCAACCATAGATCTTATCACAATTCACACAATGCCTTCTACCAATTCAACCAACAACCATACAACAACTATTCTCAAGATGTATCACCCTCAGCCCCACAACCATGTGATAACAGCAACAACTTTGCAAGATTAGAGGCTGCGATGTCACAATTGGCAGGGAGTATTGTCACTGTTGCATAGAGACAATTGCAAGCTGAAAAAAAGATGGGTGCAATCCAAGAGGAGGCTAGATCCAACATAAGGAACCAAGGAGCAGCAATTTCAAAACTGGAATCACAACTAGGGAGCTTGTCCAAACAGATACCAATGCCTACACATACATTTTCCAGTGATACCATGGCCAACCCAAGAGGAGAATGCAAGGCCATCACACTAAGAAGCGGGAAGGTGGTAGAGGAGATTTCCTCAAACCATAAGTTGCAAGAAAAAGAAGCTGCAAATGACTCAGAAACTAAGAAGGAAGAAGAGACACCTGATCCAGCTCCACCAAAGCAAGTTTTAAAACCCTATGTACTAAAAGCACCCTACCCACAAAGGCTGAGAAATGATGGGAAAGACAGCCAGTTTTCCTAGTTCTTGGAGATCTTTTAGAAGCTTCAGATTAACATACCTTTTGCTGAGGCATTAAAGAAAATGCCACTCTATGCCAAGTTTCTAAAGGAGCTCATGATAAGGAAAAGAAACTGGGGAGAAAAGAAAATTGTAGTCCTCACAGAGGAATGTAGTGTCATCATACAAAAGAAGCTTCCCCAAAAGATGAAAGATCATGGGAGCTTCCAAATCCCCTGCATCATAAAGGATATTAGCATTGAAAAGGCACTATGTGATCTAGGGGGCAGCATCAATCTTATGTCCTTAGCCATGATGAAAAGAATGAGGATTGAAGAGGCTAAACCAACAAGAATGGCTCTTCAATTAGCTGATAGAACATTCAAATTTCCTCATGGGGTGGTGGAAGACTTGTTGGTGAAAGTGGGAGAATTCATCTTTCCAACTGATTTTGTTATGCTTGATATGGAGGAAGAGGCTAACACGTCAATCATATTAGGAAGACCATTCCTAGCTACCGCTGGGGCCATAATTGATGTATAAAAGGGAGATTTAGTCTTAAGACTGCATGAAGAAAAGATGGTGTTCAATGTTTTGAAAGCAACGAGCTACCGAAAGGAATCCATTGGTGAATGCATGATGGTAGACACAATGGAGAAGCTAGTTCAATGAGTCCTAGAAGAGGAACAATGTGAAGAAGCAATGGAGCAAGATCAACAAGCATCAGGTGGTGAACTACCACAAGAAATCATAGAAGGCTCAATCATGTTAGATAAGACAAGCAAGAAGGAAGTGAAAGCACCAAAGTTGGAGTTAAAGACCCTGCCTCCAAGCTTGAAGTATGCCTACTTGGGTGACAATAACACATATCCAGTCATTATTAATTCAAGCTTGAGTGAGGGACAAGAAGAGGAGCTCATCAATGTACTGAGACAACACAAGGATCCCATAGGATGGACACTTTCAGATTTAAAGGGGATTAGCCCTTCAATGTGTATGCATAAAATCCTTCTTGAGGAAGGTGCCAAGCCCTCAAGACAACCACAAAGAAGATTAAATCCAACAACGAATGAAGTGGTTCAAAAAGAAGTGCTGAAGTTGTGGCAAGCAGGGGTGATCTATCCAATCTCAGACAGCCCTTGGGTAAGGCCAGTACAAGTAGTCCCCAAGAAGGGAGGAATCACTGTCGTACCAAATGAAATAAATGAATTGATACCAACAAGAACAGTGACTGGATAGCGCATGTACATAGATTATAGGAAGCTCAATGAAGCCACAAGGAAGGATCACTTCCCTCTACCCTTCATGGATAAAATGTTGGAAAGCGTAGCTGGACATGAATACTACTGTTTCTTGGATAGATACTCAGGCTACAATCAGATTGTAGTGGACCCTAAAGACCAAGAGAAGACTTCCTTTACTTGTCCTTATGGTGTCTTTGCATATAGGAGAATGCCCTTTGGATTGTGCAATGCACCTGCCACATTCCAAAGGTGCATGCTATCTATATTCTCAGACATGATTAAAAGGTTTATTGAAGTTTTCAAGTATGCTTTTTCTGTGTTTGGTGATTCATTTTCTAAGTGCTTACACCATCTTGCCTTGGTACTAAAGAGATGCCAAGAGACCAACCTAGTTTTGAACTGGGAAAGTGTCACTTCATGGTCACCGAAGGGGTGGTCCTTGGCCACAAAATCTCTAAAAAAGGCATAGAGGTGGACAGGTCCAAGGTGGAAGTGATTGAGAAATTACCCCCACCTTGCAATGTCAAAGCAATTAGAAGTTTCTTGGGGCATGCTGGGTTTTATAGAAGGTTCATTAGGGACTTTTCAAAGATTGCCAAACCTTTAAGTAACTTGCTTGTCTTTAATGTACCTTTCATCTTTGATAGAGAATGTATGCAAGCCTTTGATGAGTTAAAAAGTAGGCTCTCTTCTACACCTATTATAGCACCACCTAGCTGGGATCTACCTTTTGAACTGATGTGTGATGCAACAGATTTTGCTATTGGTGCTGTTCTAGGACAAAGGAGAGACAAGCTAGTACATGTCATCTATTATGCTAGCAAGGTTCTTAATGAGACTCAAAGGAATTACAACACCACAGAGAAGGAACTCCTTGCTATAGTTTTTGCATTTGATAAGTTTAGATCATATCTCATTGGTTATAAAGTCATTATGTTTACTGACCATGCAGCCCTTAAGTACTTATTAACCAAGCAAGAATCTAAGCCTAGACTGATAAGATGGGTCTTGCTACTTCAAGAGTTTAATATTAAGATTAAGGATATAAGTGAGACAGAGAACAAAGTGGCTGACCACCTATCAAGGATCCCAAATAAGGAAGATGAAGCACACAACCTTGCTGTGAATGAGAGCTTTCCAGATGAGCAGTTGATGATGATCCAAGAAGGCCCCTGGTTTGCGGATATAGCCAATTTCAAGGCTATTGGAGAGCTACCTTCCAACATCAACAAGAATATGAGAAGAAAACTCATCAATGATGCCAAGCACTACATTTGGGACGAGCCTTATCTCTTCAAGAAGTGTGCTGATGGGATTCTAAGAAGATGCATTTCAAATGAGGAAGGACAAGAGGTCCTTTGGCATTGCCATGGATCCACATATGGAGGACATTTTAGTGGAGAAAGGACTGCAGCCAAGGTGTTGCAATGTGGATTCTTTTGGCCTACAATATTCAAAGATGCAAAGGAGTTTGTGACAAGGTGCAATGAATGCCAAAGAGCTGGCAACTTACCCAAGAAAAATGAAATCCCACAAAGATTCATCATGGAATTGGAGTTGTTTGATATATGGGGTATTGATTTTATGGGACCATTCACAATCTCATACTCAAACAAATGACAACAAAGTAGTGATCAACTTCTTGAGGAAGAACATATTTAGCCGGTTTGGGGTTCCAAGAGCTCTTATAAGTGATGGGAGAACTCATTTTTGCAACAAGCAACTTGAGACACTCCTCCTAAAATATGGTGTCAAGCATAAGATAGTAACCCCATACAACTCACAAACCAATGGTCAAGCTGAAATTTCAAATAGAGAGCTCAAGAGAATCCTTAAGAAGACTGTTGGAAACTCAAGGAAAGATTGGTCCAAGAAGCTAGATGATGCACTATGGGCTTATAGAACAGCTTTCAAGACACCTATTGGCATGTCTCCATACCAATTGGTGTTTGGAAAGGCTTGTCATCTACCAGTGGAGCTTGAACATAGAGCATTTTGGGCTCTAAAGATGTTGAACTTTAATAATCAAGCTGCTGGGGAAAGAAGATTGCTACAACTCAATGAGTTAGAAGAATTTAGAACTCAAGCCTATGAAAATGCCAAGATTTACAAGGAGAACACAAAGAAATGGCATGATCAAAAGTTAGCAAAAAGAGAGTTTGTAGAGGGTCAAAAAATGCTGTTATACAAATCAAGGCTCAAGTTTTTCCCAAGAAAGTTAAAGTCAAGATGGTCTAGTCCATTTACAGTCATCAAGGCTTCCCTTTATGGTCATGTGGAGCTTATGGAGGACAAAACACAGAGGACTTTCACTGTCAATGGCCACAGATTTAAGCATTACTTGGGAGACTCATTGGATGAGAAAAGAGTAAACTATATCCTTAGCTGAAGAGGAAGAATCGTCAAGCTAGTGACGTTAAAGAAGCGCTAGTTGGGAGGCACCCCAACATTCATATCCTTTCAATTTCATGATTTCTAGACTAGTTTATGTTTAGTTACTAAGGTTGTTTAATTTTCAGTTTCATTTGATAGTTAATTAGTTGATAGTGTCCTTGATTTAAGTTTCAAAAGTTTTCTAGTTTGCTGGAAGTGCAATCTTGCTTGCTATACTATATGAGGTTGATTAATTGGGCTGGAAAACTAGCTAAAGAGCTAAGTTTGGTGTGGCCACTAACCCACTTAATTTGAACTTACATGAAAACAATTGAAATAATCCTGAGAGCAAACCCAAAATTAAGTTTGGTGTGGCCACCATCACAAGAGATTCATACATACAACCCAATTGATTTATGTTTGAAAGCAATTAGTAAGTTGGTGGGTGCATAAAACGGCCAATTTATTGTGTACATATGAAATGGAAGTGGAAGAATGTGAAAGAATTAAATTTATTCCACTCATAATGTACACAATAAAATACAATCATGAGGCCAATTTACTATATGCAATGAATCCAAGTTTGGTGTCCAAAAGACACCCATTAAATGCCAATTAACTGGAAGAATATGAAGCAATTTTTTTGTGATTACTGATAGGGGTTTCGAACTGAATTTTCAGGAAGGATGGGGGCCCACATGACATTGATAGCTCATCAAGTCAAGGAGTCAAGGTGTACTTACACTTTGGAACTCAAACACCTGAAGAAAGCTGAAGAGATAGGGGTCGGCACCTCTTTCCACGCTAGGCGCCACTCCCAAGTGGGAAAACATTCAATTTTTTATTCCAATTCCCACCTTCCAGACCTCTCTTCTCACCCCTATAAATCCCACTCACCTTTCCATCTTTTTCCACACTACAACCCTTACTTCTCACAACCCAAACCGCCCCTATGGTCTGCACTTCTTGCTTTCTCTCTTTCTTTCCCTCTTCTTTCTTGCCTTCTTGATTGGGACAATCAAGTCCTAAATTTGGTGTTGGAGCAAACCTTTGCTTTGTTTTTTTCTTTCCCCTCCTTCAACCCTTTCCATCACCCTTTCAAATCCTCTTTTTTCATCTAAATGGCACCACCAAAAGCCTCCAGATCAAAGAAAAGGAAGACAAAGGAAGCTGACTCATGCTCTATGAGCTACAATGAGTTCAAGTTTCTCTCATCATTCTACCAAAACCAATTTTATGGATGGGTGAGTGAGAGGCAGATTATCCCTGAGGTTGGCTTCCAACTAGGAAGAGATGAGCGTAGGGAGATCAACATAGAAATCAACAACAGAGGCTGGGCGTGCCACTTGAGGTCGAAGGCGTGGCACGCCAGTTCATTATTCCAAAGAAGGGAGTTGAAAGTTCAACACTGGGCATGCCACTTGGGCTCGAAGGCATGGCACGCCAACCTTATTAGTGCCTTGGGCATGCCACTTGGGTTCTAGGCGTGGCACACCAAGCTTGAAGAAGCTTAACACCAAAATGGGCGTTCCACTAGATCTTGAAGGTGTGGCACGCCAATACAATTAAGCAGAGAGGAATAGAAGGTTAAGCAAACTTGGCGTGCCACTTGGGTTCGAAGGCGTGGCACGCCAACCTTGCTCGAGTGTGGGGCGTGCCACTTGAGTTCTAGGCGTGGCACGCTGGTATGCGAAATTGTTACTCAGGTTGTGAATTATTGTTCGAAATTGATTTCCTGGCGATGGCACCAAAAACGGATGCACAGAACCATGGTCTAAACATATCTTCACAACTTCGCATAACTAACCAGCAAGTGCACTGGGTCGTCCAAGTAATAAACCTTACGTGAGTAAGGGTCGATCCCACGGAGATTGTTGGTATGAAGCAAGCTATGGTCACCTTGTAAATCTCAGTCAGGCGGATATAAAATAATTATGGAGTTTTCGAAATTAATACTAAAATAAGGATAGAAATACTTATGTAAATCATTGGTGAGAATTTCAGATAAGCGTATGGAGATGCATTCATTCCTCTGAACCTCTGCTTTCCTGCTGTCTTCATCCAATCAGTCTTACTCCTTTCTATGGCTGGCTTTGTGTAAGGATGTCACCGGTGCCAATGGCTACTTTCAATCCTCTCGGAAAAATGATCCAAATGCTCTGTCACAGCACGGCTAATCGTCTAGAGGCATCACCCTTGTTGTTGGTTGCATCATATTCCTCTCTGTGAAAATGGTCCGATGCGCTGTCACTGCATGGCTAATCATCTTGGAGGTTCTCGATCATACTGGAATAGAATTTACTATCCTTTTGCATCTGTCACTACGCCCAGCACTCGCGAGTTTGGAGTTCGTCACAGTCATTCAATCCCAGAGTCCTACTCGGAATACCACGGACAAGGTTTAGACTTTCCGGACTCTCATGAATGCCACCATCAATCTAGCTTATACCACGAAGATTCTGATTAAGAGATCTAAGAGATACTCATTCAATCTAATGTAGAACGGAAGTGGTTGTCAGGCACACATTCATAGGGAATGATGATGATTGTCACGTTCATCACATTCAGGTTGAAGTGCGAATGAATATCTTAGAAGCGAAATAAGATGAATTGAATAAAAAACAGTAGTACTTTGCATTAATCTTTGAGGAATAGCAGAGCTCCACACCTTAATCTATGGAGTGCAAAAACTCTACCGTTGAAAATACATAAGTGATAATGGAGTTCATTGGTCTCGGCCCCAGAGGGGAACCGGAGTAACCAAGACTCCGAATACAATGATAAAAAGTTCTATTTATAATAAACTAGTCACTAGGGTTTACAGAAGTAAGTAATTGATGCATAAATCCACTTCCGGGGCCCACTTGGTGTGTGCTTGGACTGAGCTTGAAGTCTACATGTGGAGAGGTCATTCTTGGAGTTGAACGCCAGCTTTTGTGCCAGTTTGGGCGTTGAACTCCACTTTGCAACTTGTTTCTGGCGCTGGACGCCAGAATTGGGTAGAGAGCTGGCGTTGAACGCCAGTTTGCATCATCTAAACTTGGGCAAAGTATGGACTATTATATATTGCTGGAAAGCCCTGGATGTCTACTTTCCAATGCAATTGGAAGCGCGTCATTTTGAGTTCTGTAGCTCCAGAAATCCATTTTGAGTGCAGGGAGGTCAGAATCCAATAGCATCAGCAGTCCTTCTTCAACCTCTGAATCTGATTTTTGCTCAAGTCCCTCAAATTCAACCAGAAAATACCTGAAATCACAGAAAAATACACAAACTCATAGTAAAGTCCAGAAATGTGAATTTAACATAAAAACTAATGAAAACATCCCTAAAAGTAACTAGATTCTACTAAAAACATACTAAAAACAATGCCAAAAAGCGTATAAATTATCCGCTCATTACACGCCAAGCTTGAAGAGTTCAAATACTAACACTGGGCGTGCCACTTGAGATCGAAGGCGTGGCACGCTAGTTCATTGATCCAGAAAGGGAGGATACAACTCTAACACTGGGCGTGCCACTTGAGCTCGAAGGCGTGGTACGTCAGCACAAGCTTACAAGGAAAAAGAAAACTGGACATGCCACTTGGGACTTTAGGCGTGGCACGCCAAGACTAGATGACCATGGGCGTGCCACTTGAATGCTGGGCGTGGCACGCCAGTTTACTGGACCAGAGGGACTTATTCATGCATCAACAAGGGCGTCGCACGCTAGCTACGGGGCGTGGCATGCCAGCATTAATTTCCAGAGAAGGAGGATGAAGTGTTTACTATGGGCGTGGCACGCCAGACATGGGCGCGCCACGCCTGTTTAAGATTCCAGAGAGGAAGAAGGAAGGAAAGACCCTGGGCGTGCCACTTGAGCTCGAAGGCGTGGCACGCCAAGTTAGCTGGACAAAGGAGGCATGCCACTTGAAGCCAGGTGTGGCACGCCACTCAAACGCCAGGCACATGGGTCATTTCTATTAGTTTTTCCTTTTCTTTTCAGTTATAATTTTTTTCTCTTTTGTACTTTTTAATTCTAGTAATAAGAGTAGTATATATACCCCCTGAGAGTGCTGAAAAGGGTATTGGCTAGTTAGTTTTGGAATTGAGGGTTAGTTTTACTTTCACTTTTATACTTCACTTCATCTCTCCATCTCCTGTACTTTTCTCTAAGCTATGAGTAGCTAAATTCTCTCTCATTGGGAGAGGGAGCTCTGTTGTACTTGATGGATTAATGATAGTGAATTTCTTCTTCTCTTCATCTTCTCTTTGATTTGCTAGAAGGAATTTCGTTCTTCATGCTAGTGTTCAATCATCTTGGGAAAGAGGTTGAATGCAAAATGAATTTCATGGGAACCTTTGAAAAGGAAACATGAAACCATGCATGAAATATCTTCTCACACTTGAGTAGATCTGGATTTTGGGATTGGATATGGTAACATGAAATCCACCCACTATTTGGATCTATGAGGATGTGTGGTATAATCAAGGAACAAGCATATCTCTCTTCATGAGCAATTAGACCAAGGAATTGGCTGATAATCAAGATTTGAGAGATTGAATCACCAAAGAATTGGGGTTCAATCAATCATGATTGCCAAGAGGTCAATGAGTTGCATGATTGAAGAAGATATGATCTAATTGTAATCCAAAGAGAGCAACATCTCCCAATTTCAATGAATTTCCCTATTCTTATCTTCCCTATTCCTTATAGCTTTCTTTAGTTTTTGTCATTACCCATTCCCCATTTACTATTCAGTCATTTATGTTCCAACACTTTACATTCTTGCCATTTACTTTTCTGCACTTTATTGCTTTCCTTTACTTTTAAGTCATTTACATTTCTGTTAATTTAGAATTCTGCACTCAACAATCTCTATTGCTTAGCTTGACTAATTCACCCATTGATTAAAGTTGCTCAATCTACCAATCTCTGTGGGATTCGACCCCACTCCTAGTGGGTTATTACTTGACGATACTTTGGTGAACTTGCCAAGGAATGGATTCATTATATAGTGAGTAAATTCCGGTCATCAGATACTAACCTCTTTTCTCGAAGAAAGTTGAAGAAAAATAACGAAATGGTAGGAGCAGCAAAGAAGTTTCTCAGATGCATCGAGTCGCTTAAGGTTCTTCAGCGAAAAAACAAGATTCCAGCGCAAGGAGTTTGAAGGAATAAGGAATGGCTCGAAGAGAAGGAAAGGGTGCCAATAGCACAAAGGGAATGGAGAGACGAAAAAGAAATAAGAGAAAGGGGAGAGATATTTAAAAGATCCAAGGAGTAAAACCGTAAAAATCCTCCCCTCGTTAAAGATTGTGCACGATACTATCCTCATCCTCTCACAAACAACTCGGATAACGGCTGCTAGAAGCAGGCTAAATAAAAAATCACTCTATTTAAAGTTTGGTCCTTATATCCAGGCTCAAATACAACTTCGTTTCAGATAATCTTCAGAATATATATATATATATATATATATATATATATATATATATATATATATATATATATATATATATATAAAAGTTAGAGAGCGCACCTTGGCAGTTATCTGGGCTACAAGGCAGGGAGTTATTTATCGTCTTGGCATATGTTCCGTTGAACAAATCAACAATTACGTGCTTTTCGTATCCCTTTGTCTCTGAGACATTGATCTCCACATGATGCAGTGATTTTTTTATCTGCACTTGCAGCTTGTCAACCATTTCTCCCTGTGCATGTATGTGTGGATGTTATTAAATTACTATTATCTGATCTACTTCAATTAATTAAAAGGAGGAATTGATTTGTTATTAGTATATGGAAACAATTTTGTGTTGAATGAGTAGTTTATTCCCAAATCAAGGAGAAATAATTGAGGGAAATTAATAAAGGGTAGTTACCTTCAAGGTGAAGTCTCTGGATTCTTCTATGACGTGATACATCCAGCACCAATAATTATGATAGTGAATGTAAAATTGTTGAAAGTTTATTCTAATATAAACTTTTATTTTGATTTAATTGTAACTGTTCATTATTATTAATTATTTAATCTCATTTATTAATGTTAATGCATGATGAATTTATTAGATTAAAAGAAAAAAAACACAAAATTTTTTTTCTGTCCATTTTATACAATATTTTTTTAGATTCTCTCTTATTGACAAAAACGAAGAGAAAAAACCCTGTATCATAATCAATGTCAAAGAAAGGAAAAAAGAGAGGAGCCCATCTTGAAATTTAACTCCATTATAATCAAAGTTATTTATGGCTTTTTAAAATCCTATTTAACGATTTGGCTCAAATTGATTTCTATAAAAATGGCTAATAAATATTAACTATATTAAGCATAAAATTAGACACTAATATAAAAAGTATATAGAATATAAATATATATTAAAAATAAATTAAATTATACATATATTTATATACAAATATACTAAATGAAATTTTTATAAGATTCATTGCTCGATTTTGCATGCTTTGCTCCCAAAATGCGGATCGAGTATTCTCCAAAAAGGAGACACAAAAGAAAAGAGAGCTAAAGCAAAAGCTTATGAGCTGCACGCTCTCTTTGGGCTTCTACTACTGTATGTGATTTCTTCTCACTATAGACTTGAGTATCTAAACCGGACAGACCTGTCAGAGACTAGTACCTTCTAATCTTTGGAAAAGGTAGAACGGGTTCTTTCGGACAGAGTCTTACGATAGGTTTCCTTGAACGCGTTCGGTTCAGATAGCACTTTTTTTCGTCGAGAAATCTACTAATTTTAGTGTGCGACTATCTTTTTTCAACAAATAGCACCTGCAGTCTCTGAGGGCCGAATAGGTCGCGAAGCATAGCCCGGATCATGGATCTCTTTCCTACGTTGGGGGGTCCCTCAAATATAAAATGATTACAGCCACAACCCTCTCTTACCTGCTTGCATCATACACACATACTGTATATCAAATATCTAAAGGAATAATGAAATATGGAAAGAAATGAAACAAGTGGAAATAGTAATAGTGATACTAATGCTTGGAGTTGGAGTGCTTTATCAGAGTTGCAGATGAATTCTTCCAAGGTTTGGGGCTGGTGTTTGGTTGCCCATTCATATTGGTATGCATTTGGGTCCTCTTGTAGTGATGTTATTTCCTGATGATGATGATAAATATCCTCATTCGTCCTTGTGTCTTGTAAATCATCATCATCCGGTGTTACTGTCACTCTCTCCCTCAATGGCTTCTCTTCTTCATCGGTGGCATCAATAATCCCTTCTTGGATCAGTACTAAGTCATTGGGATCAATCGCTGTCTCCTGAGGATGATCGTGAAGGACAAGGGAGAAATCCGTGAGGCCCCTGTAGTAAGGGCTAGACTGAGGGTGGTATGATGGATTGGTGGAAGTAGGATTGTGGCTGCTCCAAGAACCAATAACAAGGGAATAATCGGTAAGACCCTTGTAGTACGGACTTTGCCCCTGCGCCCCAGATCCGGATGATGAGAGGTGAGGAAGAGGAGTAATAGGGTAGCAAGGAATGGTAGCATGATGAGGTGGAGATGAAGGTGCAAAGATGGCAAGGGATTGATCGGTGAGGCCTTTGTAGTAGGGACTGCTGTTACTGTTAGAGGATTCATCATTACTATTTTTCATCATGTCATCATTATATGCCTGCTGCAAATTCACTTGTAACATGGAACCAAGGCCGTTGCGATTCTTCGATACACTTGGGCTTGTCATTTCCTGCATTTCTTTCCTTTCTTTTTTGGGCCCCGAATCGTCTTAATATTATTATTATTCTATTCCCCAGTCCCCACATAGCAACAACTAATTACTAAGTGCCAGAGTTCCAGTGTGCCACACCCTTCATGCATTATGTCACTTTGACCTCAATACCAACGGATCTTCCTAAGAAAAGCGGTCATTCCCATGCACCAATTGCATTAAATATATCAATCTATTATAATTTAGAGAAAGCCTACGCAGCATTTTTATTAAAATTTGATCGATATTTAATTAATAAAAAATAAATAATTTTACATATAATTTTATATTATTAAAAATATTAATAATAATTAATTGTTTTTATGAATATGTTTTTAAAATAGGATAAAAACAAAGAAACTCTAATTTTTTATTTTCACAATTTTCATTTGAAAACTTTGATGCGGTAGCACATATGTAATTATGGAGTATCTTACTAAAAATAAAAAAAAACGTATTTTCTCTAACTTATATCTTTTTATTCATTTTTTTGTGCCGCCTCCATTCTATCCATCTTCTTAGACATTTCTTTTTTTTTTTTCTACGCGTTTCTGTTTCCAAATTGTCATTTGGAGATTTTGGTTTCTCCCAAATTTTTTTAGCATTGTGTTGATTTTTTTAAATACACTATGTTGGTAAAGGATTTTATGGTTCAGAATGTTTGGACTATTAAATGGTTCCATAATAAAACATGTTTTTTAAGTTTTTCAATAATTATTAAATAGCTCATTGCTAATTTTAATTACAAATTAACTCCATATATTTTATTTAATCATAAAAACTATTTTTTATATTATAAATGATTATTTTATTATTCATTTATCTGTTTATTAATAATAAAAAATTAAAATAATAACAAATTAGATCTTCTATTAATCGTAATAAATATTTTGCAATCTTAATCGATCATAATTTTATCATTGATCCATTACATATGTATTAGATTGAAAAAATCGTATTTGTTAGAAATTCAATCGATTGGATGCACAAATCAATCGATTGAAATTCAGTTTTCCAAACTTCAATCGATTGGAATTGATACACAATCAATTGAATTTTGCAAGGCATGTGGAATTTTTCTTATTCAATCGATTGGTCATATTACTCAATCGATTTAAGTCTTCAAAGCAATATAGATTTTCACAATTCAATCGATTGGTTGTGTTACCCAATCGATTGAATTGTGCAATGCATTATATGTTACGCTTCTTTAATTTTTTCTGCTCGTGATTATAAATTATTATTTTATTATTCATCTATCTTATTTTTTAAATTCTATCTTCAATTTTTAAATTTTTATTTTGATTTAGATATTCTAATGTTATCTTTTCTTTAATGTTAAGATTATAAATTGGTGAATAATCTATCAACAATCACTCAATCCTACCATTAGAATCGTTTATCAATTGATTATCAATTTTTTTTATTGTTTTTATTCATTGTTTATCCATCTCCTTAATATCCATTTTTTTTATTGTTTATCCATCTCTTTAATATCCAATATTTGTTCATCATTAATTGATAATTACGATTGGCGATAGAGATCCAATCGATTTTTTCACTGTAGTGTTTAGAAAATAATCCATTGTTTTGATTACAAAATCGAAATTAGTCTCTAATTTTGCAATTCTTTGTTTCGATTCTTTATTCATGCAATTAATTGTGTAATGAAAAATATTTTTTTTATCTTTTAGTAATGAATTTTTTTCTGAAATAAAATAAAAAAATTATTATTTTTCAAAACCCAATTTTTCAACTTTAATTTCCCAAATACGACTTTTTTATGCAGAGCAAGGCGAACTTCACTTCAAATTCTAAAAAAATGGCTAACTTAAATTATTAATCTTCACAATAGACTATGGCAACCATTATAGGAGTAGTACACATGAATAAGTCTTATTTTTATTGGAAAAATAATATTTTTTTCTAATTTATAATGAAAAAAATTCTTGTTAAATACAGTTTATTCCCGTGTATCTATGTATTTCTCAAGTTGTTTTGAATAAAGAAACTGCACATGGCGTGGAAAAACCAATCGATTGAATAAAGAAACTCCACATGCCGTGGAAAATCCAATCGATTGAATAAAGAAATCCCACATGCCGTGAAAAATTTAATCGATTGAAGTTTAGGAAACCTGAATTTCAATCGATTGGTTTGTGCATCCAATTGATTGAATTTTTAACAAACACGATTTTCCCAATCCAATATGTATGTAGCGGATTAATGATAAAATTACGATCGATTAAAATTGTAAAATATTTATTACGATTAATGGAATATTTAATTTGTTATTATTTTAGTTTTTTATTATTAATAAACATGATAGATGAATGATAAAATAATAACTTATAAAATAAAAAATAGATTTTATAATTAAATAATATATAAAAGATTAATTTGTAATTAAAATTAAATAAGGACTATTTAGCAGTTATTAAAAAATTTAAAAAACATGTTTTATTATGGGACCATTTAATGGTCTAAACGTTCTGGGACCATCAAATCCAATGCCTGTTTTGTTTTACTTCCATTGCTTTTGCTAATAGTTACATATAACATTGTTGATATCTCTTCTTTTTTTTTGGTTGCGTTTCATATTTAATAGTAGTTTATATTTATTAAAATAAGATGAGAAAAAATCTAAAACTGAAGGTAGGAAAAAATGGTCCAATGAAAATATAAAAGCCTATATTGGCATAGTATATGAGCAGAGTCAAGAATAGACAATTGCAATGTTTAACATTTAAGATATCAGTTTAGGAATAAACAAAGAAAAAGTCTAGGGCCAGCAATTCTATTAAATTTTAGTCAGTATATAACCAATAAAAAAAGTGAGTCATTGGATGAAATTTTACATCAATCTCACATTATTAAAATCATCATTAATGGTTACTTGATAGCTACAAATCACAAAAGTTGCTGCCCTAGCATTCCTCGTAAATAAATAATGAACTGGGCTACAATTGGTGGGAAACATTACAGTGTAGCTAGGTTGAAGGAAAAGTATAATCGATTACGCATTGCACATTGTGAGTTTTCTACTTTGCGAGCTCGAATAGGGGTTACATGCGACATTGCATCTAATAAACTAAATGCCTCGAAAGAAGTATGACAAGACTTATCCTCGGTATGTTCAATTATATTAAGTTAAAATAGTCATTTTACTTATATTAATTTATTTTATTTCATAAAATTTATTTGTTCTTTGTATTTATACTTGTTAGAAAAGAAGAAACTACATGAAGTTTAAGAAGAATGGATTTATGTATGACTATGACATTTTGAGAAAAATATTTAATTCTAGCACTGTAACTGGTAAATTAAGTCATGCATCTACTCAAAAGCCCCTAAATTCTAATGAAGAAGAACAAATGGAGGATGACTTTCTTTCAAAAGGTATGGATTTTTCTAATGTCATTGATGTTGATAAAGATAATACCGATGATGTTAACAACAAAAGAAAACAAAAAAGGTTTCAGGTGAGACTAGATGTAAAGAAGCAAAGAATTCAAGATTAGTAATACTTGAAGATGCATCGAGTCAATGAAGTGAATCAATGAGTGCAAAGATAGAGTCATCCAAAGTAAAAACAAAAGTGTTAAAAGCTAAGGCTGAACGATATAAACTTCAAGCTAGCCAAGCTACTAGTCCACTGTATGACCCTTACTCCATAGACGCATGCATGGAATTGTTAGACTCTATGGAAGACATTGCGAATAAAGTCTATAATAAAGTACTCGAGAAATTTAAAGATGAGGATTGGAGATGCATGTTTATTAAGATGCCTTCATTTAGGAGGAAGGATTGGCTAGCATTACTTGAGTAGTTTTAAGATAATAATTGACTATTATTATTTTTAACTCTTGTAACAGCTTGTTTAAATTTTAAAAATTTTAAGAATTGAATTGTTAACGTGTGAACTATTTTTATTTTTAATTCTTGTAATGACTTCCTTAAATTTTTAAGTATTAGATTATTAGTGTATGCTATTTTTTATATGGTGGCTCATCATTGTATAATATATTTAAATACTTTTTACTATAAGCCTAATTGACTTTATTAATATTTTGAGCAGGTTTATTATATCAGAGTATGTATCCTCAATTAATTTAAGTAGTGATAATAGCACATATTCAAGTGATTTAGACAAAAATATGAGTGATCAAATTATAGTTTTTTTGATTAAGGAATATGAACAAAGTTTCATAAGTAACATACTATGTAGGACTTTAACATTGACTAGAAAAATGGTTGAGTTAAGAATACAATTAATTTAATGATGATGATAAACATTAATTTATTGGGTTAAATATCCAATTGGATTTAATTATTTCATTTATTGATGTAGGCCCAAAATAATTGTGCAGCAGGCCAAACCAATGAAACAAAGCAAAGGTTTGTTCAAATGGGAATCTATGTTGTTTCGGATATAGAAACAAGGAGAAAGAGAAGCCCACTAACTGTCTAGATCCATAAAACAAATGGCTGATTCCATGAGAAATTAAGAAAGGCTTCAGGTCATAAACTGATGAATCAAGCCCATGATTCATAACAAGTCCAAGAAGAGATCCAAGTCCATTCAATCAATTTGAATTGGTAGTTAACTAAAGCAATGCAACTCCAATTGCATCTGAACCTTTCCACCACCACCGAATCAAACTTTATCTTTTTTCTCTTCTCTCTTTCACGTCACCCACGTGGTTTTTCCAAAAATAAGAAACCAATAGTTGGGATGCTAGGTGTCCTTCGAGTATAACACAGAGAAGAAAAAGAGAGTTTGTTGATGATGCAGGCCAATTAAATAAAGCATCCCAAACTAAAAGAAATAAGGAAAGAAGAGCTGCACATATCTTCAATCGAAATCCAATTGAAAGTAACAAACATATCTATTGGACCGAATGAATTGACAAGAAAATCCAAGCCCAATGCAATTCATTCAAGTTGAAGCCAACGTTCATATTGCTTGCTTCAGTTAGATTCTTGTGGAAAGAGAAAGAGTTTCTTCTTCCTAGTTCTGTGACCAGAGAAGAAAGAAAGAGAAAGGTTCATCATGAAAGCAAGGTCATATCACACTAATCAAAACATGTTAAGCAAAGTCAAAGGTTAAAGATAAATAATGTCCATTTGCATGCAAATTGATTTCTTCATTCCTTCTTCTACTCTTTGTGACACCATTTCTGAAAAGAAGAAGAAACTGGTGATAGATTAGCTCTGCTTTAAGTCAATGGCTCAAAGTGTTACTTGGAGCCAAAGTACCTTATCAAAAGTGTGGATTTGGGATTGTCATTGAGAAGACATCTATCTGGTACTCTGTGGACCTCGGTCAAAGCAAATGAATCAGTTTCAAAATTCCTAATTTTGGGGATGATTGAAGAAAAAGGAGGCATTATTTTTTAGATCTCAAAGTCCAAGGAGTTGACTGGAGAGAAACCCTATCTGGCTCTTAGCACAAGGTACAAAAAGAAAATTGCTTCTCTATTTTGGACAAGGAGAGAGAACCATAATCTGAGTTATATTGAGAGCATTTCCTGTGAGAGTTCAACTCTTTGGACTATGTTTCTACATCAAAGAAACATACCACCAAAATGAAGAACAATCATAAAGAGTTCTGAAGTTGGTTCATCTGATAGCTTCAAGGCTGTGAATCATCATCTCCTTCATGGTTTATTGTTCTATTATTCTATTTTAATGTTTATCTTTCTCTGTTTTCTCTTGAGTGGAAAAAGGCATAAATATGAGGAATTTGAAAAAGCCAAATAGAGAGAAAAGGCAAAGAGAGGAACTTGGAGAGAATAGTCAAAATTGATTTCAGATTTCTATTTGTTTGTATTTCTATTTTGCATCTTGTATCTGATGTATCCCTTGCTAAGTTGGGTAAGCACTTAGTGTAGTGAGAGCCTAGGATGTTGCCTAGCGAAATCAAGCTTACGTTAAAGTTTGGTTTGTCCCAGATAGGATTATGTTGAGTCCTAAGGAATTGATGTTTGTAACACTTGAAAGTATAGTGAAAATTCCACCAACGTTGTGGTGGAAACTGGATGTAGGTTGCATTGCACAAAGCAACTGAACCAGGATATATGCTGGTGTCATTTTCTTCTTCTCTGCACTATTTTGTCTCTCTGCGATTTATGAGAGAAAACTAAATTGTCTCCTGCATAATCCATCACGCAGATAAACAGAAGCAAAGTTTTATTTTTTGGTTTTAAGGGTTAATCAATTAACTCAAAAGAAGGCCATAGATTCAACCCCCCTTATCTAGGCCATCAAGAACCTTCAAAAATGTATACACTTGAGTTTTTGATCGGTCATGAAGCTAGATGCTATCAAAGTTTTAGAATGGAAAAAGATGTGTTCAAAAAATTTTGTGATACTTTAAAGGATATTGAAATTTTGAAAAACCACAAGGTAAGTGTGGAAGGAGGAGTTGCTATGTTTTTAATAATCACAGTGTCATAATTTATGACATCGAATCGTTGCAGAACGCTTTCAACTGTTTGCAAGTGGTTTAATAGGATTTTAGAAGCTGTTTGTAAGTTGAGTAGTAAAATTATTTGACCAGAAAATCAGACAACAACTCATGTAACACCCTACTACACAAAGTCTTATGCTTAAGTCATAAAATAGAGGTTGCGAGATATTACGACCTCTAAAAATAAAATTTAGTATATATAGTAGTGTGAAAAATGTTTATAACTAGGAGTCTTTGAAGAAAAAGGGGTAAATAAAAAACGTTAAATCGAAAAATGCAACACTCCGATCGATAACGTAAACGTAACAGATAAAGGATAAGCTAACGCGAGAGGATATACAAGAGAGTGCCAAAATACAAATATCAAGACTCAAGACTCGATTTGCGAAGATAACCAGTCCGAGCATAGAAGTATACATACTTATATGAAGTAGGAGAACCCAAAAGAACTCAAAAGACAAGTTACAGAACCTGTTTCTCTAAAAATAACCTCTAAAAGGAGTTAATACAGTATATATACATATATACAATGGAGATAATAAGCATCTAAGTAATTACATAAAACCAAAATAAAGTCCTGAGAGCTAAGGATATTCGCTAAAATAGAAGACTCCAGCATGCCTCAGCGAGGAGTCTCACGTCCTACATCTGAAAATCACAAAATCCGCATGGGTGAGAACCAGATGTTCTCAGCATGGTAACAGTGCCCAAATATCTAACATGTAATGTCCTGGAAAAGCCGAAGGCAATCCTAGAACTCCCAATTCATAATCAAAGCATATAAACATACTAAACCTTGAAAAAAGAAAATAGGTGACTAACTAAGGATCTTCAGTCTAACTAAATACCCCCTTCCAAATCCTTTGAACCTCCCAACCACCACCAGTAATTTGGTATGCAAACACAATTATATCAAATAAAGAAATGCACAAGTAGGAAGCAGATACGGCAGGTAGACAATTAGCAAGTAAGTATGCAGTCAATTAGGCATTCCAAACAATTCACATATAATGCATATGATGTATGCCTGTCCTAGTGGCTAATGAGTCTCATCTGTCGGTTAAAAAGACAACCCAACAAGTCCTGGTAGCTAACCATTGAACTGTCCCTTTGTCGCGCATCCTCAACTCGAGTTATCCACAACATAATCATAATTCACATCCAACACCCTCACTGGTGTATATTCACGGGGACGAGCTCATCCGGAACTTTCAGTGTCCGGCCACACTTACGACATAGGGTCAGCAGAGTATCGAGTCTCCACCTGGAGCACGTGGTGGCTAGCCACTGCTTTCACCCAGGAAAACTCGTATCTCAGATAGGTGGAGTGCAACAATCACAATATCAATAACTCAGCATATATGCATTTATCCTCAGCCATAAATCAACATTCATCTCAGCCATCTGGCTTAAATTCATAATTCATAATCAGCCATAAACCATCATCATACACAGCTATTCGGCTTATATCATGCACAGCCATTCGGCTCATATCATACACATCACTCCACCATCCTTCTCAACAACTCATAACATCATCATTAGTCATAATTCCTCATTATATCCATTTTCTTCATCCTCAAGTTACCTCCTTCCCTAGCTTCCTCTCAATCACTAGGCATTTTATATTGATTTAAGATTTAAAGAATGAAAATGGGAGTTTATAAGCATGAAACAATGTCTCGGAAGGTTACAAGCTTGTTGGGAAGGTGAAACATGTAAAAACAAGGTTTTTATAGAAAACAGGGCAGTGTGCGTACGCACAAGGGTGTGCGTGTGCACGCCCAGAAGTATTTCCAGAACGTGTGCGTGCGCACAGGGTTGTGCATACCCACAGAAAGCAAAATTTTCATTGTTGAGT
This sequence comes from Arachis hypogaea, assembly GCF_003086295.3. Taxonomy (NCBI): domain Eukaryota; kingdom Viridiplantae; phylum Streptophyta; class Magnoliopsida; order Fabales; family Fabaceae; genus Arachis; species Arachis hypogaea. The sequence goes on from NC_092047.1 coordinate 17,292,193, forward strand.
GCACACACAGGACGTGCGAACGCCATCAACAGAATGCCCCTCCCAACGTGTGCGTGCGCACAAGGCTGTACACGCGCACAGCTTGCAAAACTTCATTGGTTGTGTGTGCGCACAGAGCATGCTAACGCTCCTAGCAGCAACCAGACCCCTGTGTGTGCGTACGCACAAGGCGGTGTATGCGCATAGGTTCGAAAATTCACAGGGTGTGCGTGCGCACACAAGCCAAAGATCACAAATTCTGCAAAATTCACAAAATTCAGATTTCAGGCCCCAACTTTCAATGATCATATCTATTTCCACAAAATTCAGATTTCCACCAAACTTAAACCATTTTAAAGCTTGTAAAATTATTTTTCATTTGATATAAAAGCATTAAATTTCGAAAACAGTATCTCAGGATATGATCCGTTGAAGTTCATCAAAAATCCGTTTTTACCAAAGTTCATAAACTTCCAATTTCCAAACATACACTTCCAAATTCACTTTAAACCAACCAAAACTCAACCATTCAACATCAAGCACTTCTAAACTTTCATTGAATCCTCCACCCACCAATTATCTACTTTTAACTAAATCTCAATTCAATAAATTCAATTTATAATCAATATTCCACAGCTCAATTTTCCAAACATTTATTCAATTTCATCAATCACCATAAGTATACTTATCAATATGACACACCAAATCGTGCTCACCAACAAGAGCCTCAATCTCACCAACACTTAAGCATATCAATCCATATTACTCGTAACCTTACATGCTCATTAACAATTAGCCACACTCACAACCAATAAATCATTATTCACATATATTCAACTTAATCCATATCAACCAATCAACAACATCAATAGTTCAAATCCTATCTTAGGGTCTCTAGCCTAAGTTTTCGCAACCACATTACATTTTAGATATAGGAAACCGAAACCATACCTTGGCCGATTCCCGTTCAACCCGGAACACTTTCAATTCCACTCTTTATCACTTTTCAAGGCTCCAACACCTCCAAGATCAGATTTCTCATCACAAAAGCCCCTTTCCAAACTTTTCAAGATTTCAATCAAGCTTCAATATTCACATACACACTACCTAAACCACAATTATCACATCCAAACATAATAACTCAATACCCAAATGCCTAAATTCAAAAATTTCACTAGGTTTGAGATCTCTTACCTTACCCAAGGATCAAGGAGGAAAGACTCCCTTCAAGTTAATTGGATCCTATAACATCAAAACTCAAAATATCAACACTTAACCCACTAAATTTTTGAAATTAAAGGCTGAGAAAACCGAATTGAAATCGTGTCTTACCTCAAGAAAAATTGTGTGAGTTTTATAGAGCTCGACGCCGTGGTCGCGTGGACGCAAACGGTCTATCAATCGGAGCTCCAGATCAAATGTTATGATCAAAGAAAGTTGGAAGCAAATGAGGGCAAGGGTTTGAGTTTCCCCTTCCCTTTCTTAGCATGTGTGTGCTGTTTGAGGGGGAGAGAGTGCTGAGCCCTCTTAGTTAAATGAGGCTTGGCTGGGCCTTGGGCCCAACATGGATCCGGTTTGACCCGTTTGGCCTAATCTTGGACCGATTTTTTAAAAATTGGTGTCAAAAATCTCGTTTTAATTTTCTCTATCATATTAAACCATAAAAACCTTATTTCTTATTCTTTAGAATATATTTTAATTTATAGATTAATTAATCATTAATTAACCGGATTTTACAACTCATCCATCATAATGGGAGATTCAAGATTCTTTCCTTATTTTAAGGTAAAATTATGTACAAATATTTTTAAATATTTTGTAAATATATAATTGTTTAATTGTTTTTGTTTTAAATTATTAGTCATATTTCATATGCAGAATTGTATCAGTGCAATCGATGGCACAACAAACTACTTTTCATGGAAAAAGGGTTTTGATAATACAAAATGTCTTGACAGTATGTGATCTTAACATGTTATTCACATCTGTTCATTCTATATGAGAAGGAACATCAAATGATTCAAGGGTATTTTTAGATGCTTTAACTCTCGAAAATAATTTTTCAAAACCTCATGAAGGTATGCTTTCTTCTAAGGCAAATATGTGTATTGTACAAGATGTCTCTGGTACGGATTTGAGAGATGGGTCGGGAACCTGCGGGTCGAGGCGGACGCCGGATCGTTGGACTGGAGCAATGGGGGGAGGTACCTGCAAAGACACTCCGACGCTCTAGTCAGAATGGATCTGAGAGGTATAAGGTGTGTGGAATGAATGAATACCTGGAGGAAATTGGGTCCTCTATTTATAGGCAATGGTGAATATCTTATCTTATCTTATTTGGCTAAGATAAGGGAGACGTTTGAATTCGAAAGTTGGTTAGGAGCTCTGGAGGGCCGGTTTCGGGCCTTCTAGAAGAGAGAGGTGGGTCGGACCTGGGAAGTCGGGTTCGGGTCTAACCTCGGGTCCGGGATCCGTATCCCGGATCCGTAACAGTTGCCCCCGCAGCGGGAGAGCAAGCAAGGTCGGTCTATCGCTGGGAGATATGGTTTTGACCGTGGGCTAGGTCTTTAGTTTTTCTCGGGTGGTCGTTTGGTTCTTCGAAAGGAGGTCGGTGTCTCGGACCTGTCTTTGATCAAAACGCAGAAGATTCGTCTGACCATTTTGGTCTGACGTGACTCTTCCGTGTCTGCTGCGTCCGTTGCGTTCTTCGAGGCGTGCTTTATTAGTTTCTTTTTTCGAGGGGGCATTTAATGTGAGGGAGCGTTTTTCTCTATTGCCCTTATGCTTGCTTTGCTCTTCCAGGGGTACTTGCATCATTTTATCTCTTTTTCAAAACCGTTTTGGCTTTCTCTCTTCACTTCCCTCGTTAGTTTCATTTCTCTTTTACTTCCTTCTCTGAAAAAGATCTTTTTCCTTCCTTTCGCATTCTGTGGCTTGGTCGAGCTTCTGCCGTGGCATTTCATTTTCGGGCTTATTCTCTGCATCATTTCTCTGCATCATCAGGTTGGCCTCCCTCTATTTCTTCTTGTTTCTCATGTGATTTATGCTTTGTCTTTGTATTTTTTGTTTTGTCTCTGCTTAGTGTAGTTTAGAATTGCTTCTGGCGTATGATGGTGTTGCATGGTGGTAGATAGTTGGGGTAGTGGATTTTCATGAGGGGATGAGCGCCATTGTGTAGTAGTGTGTAGTGATGTCTTGTTTGGTTTCCTCCACCATTTTTTGCCGCGAGTTTTGGCTGACGGTGGTGCTCGTCGCTGTTTTAGGTATGGCTCGTCGAAGGACTGAGGGTGTGAGGGCTCCGGTGGCCCCGGCGGGGGGTGTCCCTAACCTTTTTTCTTGGGTCACTAGTGATGTGTGGGGGACGCCATCGCGGATGACGGAGGCAGACCTCCAGCGGCTCCGCGATCAAGGAGCTGTTTGTGGGGGTGGTGACGCCGAACGCCACTACGAACTTTCTCTCCCTGGGGTTGACGAGAGGGTTTGCTATACCAACCTTGACTCCCTGACCATACCGGACTGGATGTAGGTATACGAAGCGATGTTTACCCGTCTTGGTGTTCGGATCCCCTTTTCCCCATTTGTTCAGCAGTCGTTGAGCCGGTGCTCTGTGGCGCCGTCCCAGCTGCATCCGAATAGCTGGGCGGCGATACGGTCTTTCGAGCTAGTTTATGAGTTTCTGGAGCTTCCTGCCTCGGTAAATGTCTTTCTTTTCCTCTTTTTGTGTACCCTTCCGACCAAGGAGGGAAAGCACAAGAAGGGGTATATGTCTTTTAGGGCTCAGCCTCATCGTCGGGTCTTCGGGTTGTACGAAGATTATTTTCACGAGTTTAAGAGTGGATATTTTAAAGTTCGTCCCGCGAGGGGGTGTCATCCTTTCTGGTTGACGTTGGAGGGTGAGCGACAGTTCCCCACGTATTGGAATTTTGGGGCGGGGTCGTCCGTTCTTACTCGGGTCACGCAAGAGTTCTTAACTTCGAAGGAGCGGGATGTCACCCTTCTTCTGTGGCAGTTGTTTAGGGAGCGTCCTCTTAATCCTCGGGACGTGATGGGTGACCTGGTTGCTTGTCGGTCTTATGTAGGTATGTGAACCGCTTCCCCCATTTTTTTTTAAGGTTCCGAGTTTGGTACTTATGCTTTTCTATTCTTTTGCAGTTGAGATGGCTGGAGGTTTGACGACTCTTGCTCGGTTGAAGGCTCAACTGTCTCAGGGGACTTCTTCTGGCGGTACTCCTTCCACTCTGAACTCGCGACCCTCTGATGGTATGAGAACCGTTTCTAAGGATCTCGAGGGGTCGGGTCGGGGTGTGGAGGCTGAGGATGAGGTGATTGTGGTGTCGCCAGAGGGTGCTTCCCGGAAGCGGAAACGGTCAGAGGATGTTGAAAGCGAGGATGTGGTGGAGGGGGGCGTGATTCCGTCAGTGATGGATCGTCGCTTTGACGCTCCTGCCTTCATTGACGAGTTCCTCATGCCGGGCACGGAAGATTTCTTTCGTGAGTGTGATGTGACTTTTCAGGCCAAGTCCCTTTATCGATCTCTTCTTCGCTCTGCCGTGATTGTCCGGAAGGCCGAGCCTGTGATGGCTCAGGTGGGCCTTCTGGATAAGAAATTTTGCCAATCTCAGGCCGAGGTGGCGAGGTTGAAGGGGTTACTTGCTGATGCCGAGTCAGCGAGGGAGCGGGATGTGAAGTCCTCCGAGGAATCTGGCACCGAGATCCTTCGTCTTTCCGAGGTTGAGACTTCACTTTTGTCTCAACTTGGGGAAGAGCGGAGGAAGGCTTCGGATGCTGAATCCCGGGCAGCCGTTCTCTTGGCAGATGTCGGAATGTTGAAAGATGAGGTGGCCGGCTTGAAAGTGGAGGCTGTGGTTTTAAAAGAGGAAAAAACTGTGTTGCTTGCTGATGTGAAGGAAGCTGTTGCTGCTACCGAGGAGACAATGAGGGCTCAAGCTTTAGTGTTGGCACCTGGCGCGGACGTGTCTATGATGGGAGCTTTCAAGACTGTCCGTGATGGTGAGATTGTCGACCTTGAGTAGTTGTAACTATGAACTTTGTTTTGAATTGTTTTTATGGCTTTTCGCCGTGTGGCCGTGTAATCGTAACTTCGTAGTTCGTTTTGCTCTATGGATTTTGGCCGTGTGGCCGTGTAGTCGGAACTTTGAAGTTTATTTTGTTGCTTGGGCCGTTTGGGCCTTTTTGTATATTCTGTTTTAAGCTGTTTTGCCGTTATCCCCTTTGTTTGGGTTAGCGGACCGTCGTGGAGTCGATTTTTGTGGATATCCATATCTAGGGCCCGGGGGGTGATCGGTCCCCCATGTTTTGGCCGTGTGTTTGTTCTGTATTTAGGAAAATGGCTTTGATGGAATTTTATTGATGGTCGGGCCTCGTTAAAACTCTCCGTTTATGGCGGGAAAGAGTACCCGGAATTAACACTTAAAAGAAAAACATAAGGAAATTTGCTGTACAGAAGACTAAGGGAAATAAAATAAAGCAGGAAACAAAATAGGGAAGGAACAGCGTTAGGGGATGACCTAGGGGGGTTAGCCTAAGTGTGGTATCGTCGTAAGTTGGCGGCGTTCCATGTCCTCGGGACTTCGTCGCCGTTTAGCCGTTCAAGCTTGTATGCTCCTTTTCCGATTACTGCTTTGATTCTGTATGGTCCTTCCCATTTGGGGGTGAGTTTTCCTTCGCCTGGGGTTGGAGCCCCGATGTCGTTTCGTCGTAGGACGAGGTCTTCGGGTATGAATTCTCTTCGGATGACGCCGTGATTGTACCTTAGACTGATTGTTTGCTTTAGGGCTAGTTCCCTGATGTAGGCTATGCTTCTTATCTCATTGGTGAGGTTTCGCTCTGCTTCTTCGTCGTGACCCCCGACCGTTCTTCTTGGGCTAGGGTCTCCTATCTCTACCGGGATGACGGCTTCCACGCCGTATGTTAGTCGAAAAGGGGTTTCCCCTGTGGTCGTTTGGGGAGTTGTTCGATATGACCATAAAACTGAGCCGAGTTCGTCGGCCCACAGCCCCTTGGCATCGTCGAGTCGCTTCTTTAGTCCTTTGACAATTATTTTGTTTGCGGATTCCACTTGTCCATTTGTTTGGGGGTGCTCTACCGAGCTGAAACGGTGGGATATATGCAAACCTTCTAGGAATTCTCTGAATTTCCTATCGGTGAATTGGGTTCCGTTATCCGAGATGATGATCTCGGGGATCCCGAATCGGGTTATGATTTGTTGCCAAAGGAATTTTCGGCATTGGGTCGCCGTGATGGAGGCCAGGGGTTCGGCTTCTATCCATTTAGTGTAATAGTCTATGGCGACGATGAGATATCGGCGTTGACCGAGTGCCGTAGGGAAAGGTCCGACAAGGTCGATCCCCCAGGTGCCGAACGGACGCTCTGCCGATATGATGCTGAGTTGGTGTGGGGTGGCCTGGTGGATATTGGCGTGTCTTTGGCATTTATCGCAATTTTTTACCAACTGCATGGAGTCTCGGATAACCGTGGGCCAGAAGTAACCTGCCCTAATGATTCTTTGGGCTAGGGTTTTACCTCTGATGTGGTGGCCGCAACAACCTTCTTGGATTTTGCGGAGTATGTACTCCGTGTCCCCGGGTTCGACGCATTTGAGCAGGGGTTGCGAGAATCCGCGTTTGTATAGGTGTCCTGCGACGACTGTGTAGTTGGCGGCTTCCCTTTTTATTCGTTTTCTCTCTTTGGGGTCTTCTGGGAGTGTCCCGTCGAGGAGGTACTGCAGGATAGGGTAGGTCCATGATCCTTGGCTGGAGAGTGTCAGGTAAGCGTTAGCCGTTGTCGATATGGACGACGACTTAACGACTTCCTGAAATAGTGATTTGTTGTCGTGGCCTGGTTTGGTACTGGCTAGTTTGGAAAGTAGGTCCGCCCTGGCATTTCGTTCCCTAGGGACATGTTGTATGGTGATGTGTTCGAACCCTTCTTTCAGTTCGTTTACCTTGGCGAGGTATTGTTGGAGTAGGGGATCTCGCATCTGGTAATCTCCGTTAATTTGGGAACTGACTACCTGTGAGTCGGTACTCACTTCCAGGACCTTTACTCCGACTTCCTTGGCTAGGGCTAGGCCTGCCAGGAGGGCTTCATATTCTGCCTGGTTGTTTGAAACTGGGAACTCGTCTCGTACTGATTGTTCGATGGTGACCCCGTTTTGACTTTTGAGTATGACTCTGGCGCCTCCATAGGTGACGTTTGATGAGTCGTCGACGTGTAGTTTCCATGATTCGAGGGTGGGATTTTCCGGGGTCATCTCGGCGATGAAATCTGCCATGACTTGTGCTTTGATTGCATTTCGGGGTTCGAACTTGATCTGGAATTGGGACAGTTTGATGGACCATGCTAGCATCCTTCCTGTTAGGTCGGGTTTTTGTAGTACTTGTTTGACCGCTTGGTCTGTTCGGACCGTCACTGGGTGAGCCTGGAAGTATTGTCACAGTCGTCGAAAGGCCGTGAGGAGTGCGAAAGCTAATTTTTCTAGGCGCGAGTAGCGAGTTTCCGCATCTTGCAAGACTTTACTTATAAAGTATATGGGTTTTTGTTCTTTCTTCTTGTCTTTGCGGATGAGTGTCGCTGCGAGTGCTTCTTCCGATATGGAGAGGTATAAGTAGAGGATCTCCCCCGTTTGAGGCTTGGCGAGTACTGGCGGTTCCGCTAGGACTTTCTTGAAATGTTGGAATGCTTCCTCGCATTCCGTTTCCTATTTGAAAGGGGCTCCTTTTTTCATCAGTCTGAAGAAGGGGATTGCTTTTTGAGCCGACGCTCCGAGAAAGCGGGATAGCGCCGTCAGTCGGCCGGTGAGCTTTTGGATGTCGTTAAGGTTTTTTGGGCTCGTCATCTCGAGGACGGCTTGACACTTCTCCGAGTTTGCTTCAACTCCATGTTGTGTGATCATAAAGCCGAGGAACTTCCCTGCCTCCATCCCGAAGGCACATTTTGCCGGGTTAAGCCGCATTTGGTGCTTTCGTAGGGTGTTCATTATGACCTTGAGGTCGCTGACGAGTAATTCGCCAGATTCAGTCTTGGTGAGCATGTCGTCTATGTAAACTTCTAGTTTGCTTCCGGATAGGCTTTGGAATATCTTGTTGACAAGTCTTTGGTAGGTGGCTCCGGCGTTTTTCAGGGCGAAGGGCATCACTGTGTAGCAATATGTTCCGTCTGGGGTGATGAATGCTGTTTTTTCTTCGTCCGGTCGGTGCATCGGAATCTGATTGTAGCCGAAGTATGCGTCCATGAAGCTGAGGTATTGATGGTCGGATGCGGCATCTACTAATCCGTCGATGTTTGGTAGGGGGAAGGCGTCTTTTGGGCAGGCTTTGTTGAGGTCCGTGTAATCGACGCACATTCGCCACTTCCCGTTAGATTTCTTTACTAGCACGACATTGGCTAGCCAGGTCGTGTAGGGGAGTTCCCTGATGAAGTTGGCTTCGAGTAGGGCTTTAACTTGCCTTTTGACCTCGGCGGCTCGGTCTGGTAACATTTTTCGTCTTCTTTGTGCTACTTGTTTGGCTTTGGGGTCCACGGCTAGCCGGTGGGACATTAGGTCGGGGTCTATTCCCGGCATCTCGGCTGGTGTGAATGTGAACAAGTCTCTATTTTGTTTCAGGAGTTGGAAAAGATCTTCTTTAAGATCGTATGGGAGGTTCCTGTTAATGAAGGTGTATTCCTCTTTGGTTGGCCCTATTTGTAGTTTTTCCATGTCGCCTTCTAGCTCTGGCCTGGGTTGGCCGTCTTGTTGAGCGTCCAGGTCAGCTAGGAATATTCCAGCCGCATCTCGGGATTTTTTTCGTAGGGCTAAGCTAGTGTTTTCACACTCTGCTGCGACCTCCCGGTCTCCATGGATAGTTCCGATGGAGTCGTCTTCGGTTTTGAACTTCATGAGGAGGTATTTGGTAAAAATGACGGCGGAGAAGTCATTGATTGTTTTTCTTCCAAGAATTACGTTGTAGGCGGTGGAGTCTTTTAGGACTACGAATTCAGATAGGATTGTCTTCTTCTGGTTACCTGTCCCTATGGTGATGGGGAGGGTGATTGAGCCGCCCGGTTTAAGAAAGTTGTCTCCGAGTCCTGTGACGCCGTTGCGGTGTGTTTGGAGGTTGTCGTTCTGGAGCCCGAGTTTGTCGAAGGCTCCTCGGAAGAAGATGTTTGAGTCTGCACCGGTGTCCATCAGTATCCTTCGTACTAGCCCTGTTCCGATCCTTGCCGAGATGACAAAAGGGGCGTCTTCAGCCGAGGTGCCGTGCTGGCAGTCCTCAGGCAAGAAGGTTATCGTATTGTCGGCCACGGTGGTAGGAGTTTGGTTTCTGACGGCCATCACTTTGAGATCTTTTTTCAGTGTTGATTTTGACTTGGTGGATACGTCTTTGCCTGTGATGACATTTACTATGATGGTCGGGTCTTCCTCTGGGCTTTCCCTAGGGGGTTGTTTTTGTGTCCTTGGGTTACGCCCTTCTCTTTCTGGCGACCTGTCTCTCTCCACATGTTTTGTCTCTCTGATGATTTTGGTGAACTCTGGGAGCTTGCCGTCTCGTATGGCTTGTTCGAGGGCGTCTTTAAGGTCGAAACAGTCTTGTGTCCTGTGCCCGTAACCTCGGTGGTAGTCGCAGTAAAGGGTTTTATTGCCTCCCGTCCTTTCTTTGAGCTGTCGGGCTCTCGGTATGATGCCTCGATCTGCTATTTGGTGGTATATCTCGGTAATTGATGCTGTCAGGGGCGTGTAATTAGAGAATCTGCCGATTCTTGGCGGTCGGCTTGTGTTTGTCAGTTTGGGGTGGTCCCTTTGATTTTCTCTGGGTGGTGGGTTATGTCGTGGTGTCGGGTTGCCATGTTGGGCGTGGTTGTGTTGCCGCTTGTTGGCAGCGACGACCTGGCTGACCTCTTCGTCATTTATGTAGTCTTTGGCGACGTTTTGGATTTCGTGCATGGTCCACACGGGTTTGGTGGTGAGGTGTTTGCGGAAGTCTTCGTTCATGAGCCCGTTGGTTAAGCAGGGGCTTGCGACTGAATCCGTGAGCCCGTCGACCGTTAGGCATTCGTCGTTGAAGCGGTCGAGGTATTTCCTTGTGGATTCGTCCTATTTTTGTGTGACCCCTAGCAAGCTGATGGGGTGTTTAGCTTTAGTGATCCTGGTCATGAACTGGGCCATGAACTTTCGTGTGATGTCGTGGAAACCAGCTATGGATCCGTTTGGGAGGGCGTTGAACCATTTGATTGCTGGCCCGGCTAAGGTCACCGGGAAGGCCCTACATCGGACTGCATCGGCCACTCCTTCTAGGTTCATCCTGGCCTCGAAGGCCATTAGATGTTCTTGGGGATCTTTAGTTCCATCGTACTTCATGTCAGTGGGTTTATTGAAACCTTTAGGGAGTTTTGCTTTCAAGATCCTTTCCGTGAAAGGTGTGGCTCCCATTATCGTGTGATCGTTTCTTGTGCGCTTAGTTTCTCTGTGTCGCCGATCTTCGTCCGAGTTGTGCCGACGACTCAGATCTCAGGAGGCGCTACGGTTGTGCCTTTTGCTGTATCGCCGTTCTGGCGATTTTTCTCGCCTGTGGTCGTGCGAGGTGCTGCGACCGTCTCTCCTATCATGTCGCCAAGTTGGCGATTTGCCGTGGCGAGATTTTGACCTGGAGGTTGCATGGCTTCCGTGTTCGTTATTGTATCTTTCCTTGGCGGCCAATCTGCCTTCGAGTTCCTGGACCCGGAGGCAGAGGTCTTGGATGATTTGTGCCGCTTTGTCCCCCGTTTTCTCAGGGTGTCGCGGCTCCGTGACGATGTGATCGTTTTCCTTATTCTGCGCATGGTGGATGGTACTCGCTATCCTCCCTTGGTTTGTGACCTCCTGGTGTTCTAGGGTCGGATTCTTTGTTCGACAGTCGTTCCGGCTTGAGGAGGCTTCTTTGAACACGTCCCCCATTCCGGCTTAGTCGGCGCAAGCTCCCCACAGACGGCGCCAATGTACAAGATGTCTCTGGTACGGGTTTGAGAGATGGGTCAGGAACCTGCGGGTCGAGGCGGATGCCGGATCGTTGGACTGGAGCAATGGGGGGGAGGTACCTGCAAAGACACTCCGACGCTCTAGTCAGAATGGATCTGAGAGGTATAAGGTGTGTGGAATGAATGAATACCTGGAGGAACTTGGGTCCTCTATTTATAGGCGATGGTGAATATCTTATCTTATCTTATTTGGCTAAGATAAGGGAGACGTTTGAATTCGAAAGTTGGTTAGGAGCTCTGGAGGGCCGGTTTCGGGCCTTCTAGAAGAGAGAGGTGGGTCGGACCCAAGAAGCCGGATTCGGGTCTAACCTCGGGTCCGAGATCCGTAGCCCGGATCCGTAACATGTATGTCTGTGGTTTATTTAATAGGAATTTCAACTTTCAATTATTTTACATATTAATTCTATCTTATTGATTATGGATTTCCTAATATGCAGATTCTAGATTTCCTAATATGCAGATATCATTTGCGTGACTTTAGTGATAGGAGACAGACTCGAGAAAAACAAGAATTATTTAATTATAGACACGTTGAGGAATGTTATAGAGAGATGTTTTGGAGTATTGAAAGCAAGATTTCCAATCTTGAAGTTGATACCAAATTATCCTGTTAGAAGACAGATTAATTCATTGTTAATATTATGTATGGTTATTACAAACTATGTTGCTAAGATATTTAATTATATTCATGTATAAATCATTAGCTAAATTATCATTGCATGAAGCTATTACTCAGTATTAGTGTAGAAAAATAGGAAAATTATATAAGCAAATCAAGAAAAAATATTTATAAGTATTTATTATACTAATATTAAAGTTTGAATTTGTTCTTAAATCTTAAATTGTCTAGTATTTTTTTTATAAAAAATTATATACACACACAACAGTTTGAGAATTTTTCTAGTAGAATGGTCAATTTTTTTGTCCATAATAAAGATGTGCAATTTTTTTTTTTTGGAGTACGAAGATTTAAGTTGTGGCTATGAACACTTTTTGAAGAGGTAACAAGAATGAGATTCAGTTTGTAGAGATTGTTATTCATGATAAAAAAAAGTTAGTATTTAGAGATAATTATGATGAAATAAATTACATATGTATATATTTTTTTTTAAAAAAAAATTTACATGCTTATAGATAATGTTGTTAAAAAACAGGAGATTACATCAAGAGAAATTAAAAAAAGCTATTCAATAGTTTGACTACTGATGCCTAGGCATTTTTGGCTAGTTCCACAAGCTATTTTCTATAGTTTTTTACTTGGTTTCATGCATTATCTTCATCAATAAGTGATGAGCGGATATTTTATATGCTTTTTGGCATCATTTTCATATAGTTTTTAGTATGTTTTGTTTAGTTTTTATTAAGTTTTTATAGACTTTAGTGTTAAATTCACATTTTTGGATTCTACTTTGAGTTTTTGTATTTTTGTGCAATTTCAGGTAATTTCTGGCTGAAATTGAGGAACTGGAGCAAAAGTCTGATTCAGAGACAGAGGAAGCACTGCATATGCTATCCGGATTTGACCTCCTTGCACTCGGAAGAGCTTTTCTGAAGCTACAGAAATCTAAATGGAGTGTTCTCAATGGCTTTGTAAAGCTGACTTCCAGAGCTTTCCAGCAATGTTTAATAGTTCATGCTTTACTTCAGATTAAAAGGCCAAAAACTGGCGTCCAACGCTAGCTTCCTGCCCCCTTCTAGGCATTCAGTGTCCAAGGAGAAGAGACCAGCATCCAAACGCTCAAAGAGGACCCCCTAGCCAGAATTTAACGCCCTAGAGGCCTCCTAGCACATGGATCTCATTAAATCTTAGCCCAAACACTCATCAAGTGGGCCCTAAAAGTGAATTTTAGCACTAAAAAGACTGTTTTACCCTTACTAGTCATTGTTTAGTATTTAAAGGATTAAATTTATGTTATTCGCACACTTGTACAATACCTTTTACCATAATTTTGAACTCACCATTGTATTTTCTTTCAGAGTTTCTAAACCTCCTAGGTTGAGGGGAGGAGCCCTACTGAGTCCTATGAATTAATAAAAGTATTACTATTTTCCTTCGATCTGTGTCTGATTTATTTCTAAGATGTATACTCGTTCTTCAATATTGTGAATAGGATAATCAGTGACAATCAACTCTGTTCATCATACTAGGACCGCGTGCCTGACAACTATCCGTGTCTACTTGGGTACGTGTGAATACGTGACTGGAAAGCGCGAACCACCAGCTTGATTATGCATCTTGATAAACCACTATTTTATGGTTTATCTTGTGCTCAATTGAGTGGTTTTTATCAAGTCTTTGCACACTTATTCATACAAATTTCATGATTTCACAATTCCTTCCCAATTTTGTTCTATGATTGAAAACTTGCTTCCTAAGCCTTTAAATTGTGTATTTTTAATCCCTCTATATACCATTCGATGCCGTGATCTGTGTATTAAGTGTTTTCAGGCTATATAGGGCAAGAATGGCTTAGAGGATGGAGAGGAAGCCAGCAAAAATAGAAGGAACACAAGAAATAAAAGAGATGACCAACGAAGATCGACACACACGCATGGCTCACGTGTGCACGTGATTTGGAGATTTTTACAGCGACGCGTGCGCGTCCCTGATGCGTGCGCGTCATTTTCCCTTAATGGCCATCCACGCGTGCGCGTACCTAACGCGCACGTGTCGTATGTAATTATGGCCCCAACCCAGAATGCACCCAAGAGTTGTGCGTACGCGGGGCTGTCTTCGCGCGATTCGCACAACCACTGTCATGCGTACGCGTGCTGTACGCGTACGCGTCGCATGCGACGCACAATTAACCCAGTACGCCACCAGATTTCACTTATCCCCTTCCCCAATCCTAATTCTTTTCCAATCCTAATTCTTTCTTCTTTCTTTCTTCTTCCTTCTTTCTTCCTTATTCCTTCTTCCTCTCTATTACTTTCCTCCTCCCTTTTTCATCTTCTACCTCAAGTTCTTTTCTTTTCTCCCTCTACTCTTCCGTTCTTCTTTACATTACTGCATTTATTTATTTTTCTTTCTTCTAAATTTTTCTTTTAGCTTAGTTATTTATGGTTTCTTTTTCTTTCTTTTATCCTGCAATTTTTTTTTATGTTGGTGTTGGAGTTTTATTTAGATAGTACCTTATTTTCATTAAGCTTGTGGATATTATGAGGAGTGATTTGACAATTGACATTTACATTTGGCTCTCCTATACATTTGGATTCATTATTTTCATTCCTATTTTAACTTGCACACCAAGTGTTTGTGAATAAGCTCTTATGGCATTTTGAATCCTATTTTCTTTTACTCTTCTACTTAAATGCCCCTTTTTCACAACATTTGGAATCCACATGTATTTTGGATTATCATTCACAATTGTCATCATACAAGTGCTCTTTAATTTGGCACATTTATTAATTGATGCTTGAGTTATGCTTCTCATGCCTATTACTCGCATGCTTTTACCCTCTTGCATCTACTTATTATGATTTGCCTTCTTGCTCTTAATTGATGTCTTACCTACATGTTGTAGCTACCATGTATTTAAGCTATTATCTTTTCTTTGGCATTCATTATCACTTGGAATTTTCACCTTCTGGTTTTAGATATCTATATTTCACATTCTTCCTCTTTCCGTCTTCCTTAGGCATGGGTACCAAGAAAGGAAAAGAGAAAACTACCAACAAGACACCAGCAAGGAGAGGAACCAAGAGAGCACCGGCTAAGGCACCACCATCTACCAGTGTCAAGCCGCCAACAAAGCGGGTAAAGAGGATCATTAAAATTGATGAAGCAGAGAAAGCCTTTCCCGCACGGGACTCCACACGGTTCACTAACCGTTACTGCGAACAGATGTTCCCCATCCTATCTGAGAGGAAATACAACAATGAGCATCTACTCATTGTTCCAACACACTTTGTTGCTTTTGTGGAGCCCCGCATCGAGAGGAGACAGTGGGGATTTTTGCGGAGGCAGCTGCGGGAGGCCAACTTATCATGGGTAGTTGAATTCTACTCCAACTTCTACTCGCCTACCCTACAGACTGTCTATGTTCATCAGCACCAAGTCCCTGTCTCCGAGAGTGCCATACAGCAAGCACTGGATCTTCCACCTAGTCCAGAGGGATTGGATGCATATCAAGAGGCCTCTCTTAAGCGCCAGATGTATCAGTTCGACTGGGATCGCGTCCTTGTCGTTATAGCCCAACCTGGCAGCACCTGGATCTATGGGCCGCATCGGTCAAAACCCAAGAGCATCTCAGCCCAATCACTTACTTTGGAGGCTCGCGTGTGGGCCTAGATTATGTCCCACTCTATCTTTTCGAGCACTCACGAGTCTACCTATACAGCGGACATGGCTGTTCTCATCTGGTGCATCCTGACAGAGCAACCTCTCAACCTGCCCCGACACATCTGGCAGGCCA
Source organism: Arachis hypogaea (assembly GCF_003086295.3). Classification (NCBI taxonomy): domain Eukaryota; kingdom Viridiplantae; phylum Streptophyta; class Magnoliopsida; order Fabales; family Fabaceae; genus Arachis; species Arachis hypogaea. The sequence continues at coordinate 17,307,600 of NC_092047.1, forward strand.
TGGGACACGTACAGATAGCGGGTAACCTGTATTCCCGGCCTTGGTTTCAGATTTATTCTCTACAGCCGGTGTGTCCAATCGGGCAGGAGACACAACGGTCATGATCCCTAGGGCCAACCAATACGTCCCGAATGGGAAGTATATCAGGCCACCAGCTCCCTCTGCGAGCCGGCCTGCAGGCCCACCTTTGGATACTCCTCCTTCTTCTACTCCACCATCATCCACACCACAAGCACCTTCCACCCATCAGATGTTCCATCAGATCCTTGAGAGGTTCGACCGGCAAGACCGGCGGATGGAGCAAATGGAGCGGCGTAACAAGCGTCGATACAACTACCTGAAGGAACTCATTATTGGTATTCACCCACCTCCAGCACAGACGGACACCCCGGACTCCCCTTCATCCCGTAGCACAGGGAGCCATGGCGAACTAGACAGCGGTGGCGATGCTTCCAGCCCTACCTTGCTCCTTACTGATGGCACGGAGGATCGTGCCAAGCCTTAAGTGTGGGGAGGTCAGTCCTTGACTTTCGGAGGTAATTTCTCTCTTTTAACACCAACATTTTAGTTTTTCTTTTGTTAGGTAGGATAGATTGCATGATAATAATTGCTTGCATGTATGTTCTGCTTGGTTTGAGTAATACAATTCTTTTCAAGACCCTATTTTATAATATTTCACTAATTTAAATTGAAAACTTTTGTTAAATTTGTCTGAGGATTGTAATTTGGAACATGAATTATGCTAAGAACACACGACCTGTGAGATTTGAGCTTAATTATATGGTTACATTATTTAACCATAATATTTTATTCTTGTGTGTTTTCTTCTCTATGATTGCAATCTATGCTTTGTTCCATTCTATATGTCCATTGTTTAGTGTATTTGTATGCATACATATGATTGAGGCCATCATCTGTTATTAGCTCACTTATCCCAAATAGCCTACCACTTCAATTACCTTTGTTCACCACTTTGAGCATTTTAATCCCCATTTGTTCTATATTTTACCACATCACTAGCCTTAAGCGGAAAAACAATTAATTATCCCAATTGAATCTTTGGTTAGCTTAAGATAGAGATTTTGTATTAATTAAGTGTAGGGAATTGTGGGAACTTGGATTGATGAAATTGTATTGTGTCTTATTGACAAAAGTGTTGGTTGGGTGCATACTCATGTGAGATCAGAAAAACCATATGCATTGATATGTCATGTTTGCTTTCATGTTAAAAAAAAAAAATATTTTACAGCATAAATAAATAAATAAATAAATAGGGGACAAAATTACCCCAATGTTAAGTTTAATAAAAGATCAATGCATATGTGGTGAAATTAAAGAAAAATTTGATGCATGAGTATGTGAAATATACAAAAGTGAGACTTTGGATAGCTAGGCATGATTTTAGAATTACATAGAGTGTGTGTGTGTGTTAGGTGAGAGCTTAGGTTAGTCAAAGATTCATATTATAGCTCACTTGGCCATACATATATCCTCACCCTTACCTTAGCCCTATTACAACCTTAAAAAGACCTCATGATGTTTGCATTTGTACACTAAACATTTGTTGATTGGTTAGATGAAGAACAAAGTTTTAGAAAGCATGACTAGAGAAGAGTAGAGTGAATAACCCTAGACACTTGAGCGATTAGAGTGCATATACACTACTAGTGAGAGTTCAATGCTTGATTCCATGTTCTCTTCTTTCATGAGCTATCTTCTTATAAGTTTACCTGTCTTTTACTATGTGATTTGAATTAGTGGAATCTGATGTATTTTTGTCTTGGAGAACTTGTTTACTTTTAACCAAGTAGACAGAAACATCTTAGCATATAGTTGCATTCACATACATAGGTTGCATCTCATGAGTCTTACTTTTCCCCATTCATTCCTTTCGTCTCCTTGAGCTTAGCATGAAAACATGCTAATGTTTAAGTGTGGGGAGATTGATAAACCACTATTTTATGGTTTATCTTGTGCTCAATTGAGTGGTTTTTATCAAGTCTTTGCATACTTATTCATACAAATTGCATGATTTTACAAATCCTTCCCAATTTTGTTCTATGATTGAAAACTTGCTTCCTAAGCCTTTAAATTGTGTATTTTTAATCCCTCTATATACCATTCGATGCCGTGATCTGTGTATTAAGTGTTTTCAGGCTATATAGGGCAGGAATGGCTTAGAGGATGGAGAGGAAGCCTGCAAAAATGGAAGGAACACAAGAAATAAAGGAGATGGCCAGCGAGGATCGACGCGCACGAATGGCTCACACGTGTGCGTGATTTGGAGATTTTTACAGCGACGCGTGTACGTACCTGACGCGTATGCGCGATAAGCGAGACCGCACAGCGACGCGTGCGCGTACCTGACGCGTACGCATGACACGCAAAGATGACCATCGACGCGTACGCGTGACATGCGCTACGTGCAGAAAACGTAGAAGACGCTGGGGGCAATTTTGGGTTGAGTTTGGACCCAGTTTTCGGCCCAGAAACACATACTAGAGCCAGGGGACAAGCAGAGACTCAACACACATTCTCATTCACACATTTTTTTAGTTTTTAGTTTTTAATCTTAGAGAGAATACCACTTCCTCTAGGTTTTCTTCACATTCATAGATTTCTAGTTTTATGCTTTTGATTTGGATATTGAGAAGAGTTACTACCTCCGTTGAAGTTTCTACTATTCTAGTTTGTTTCCTTATTCCTTTACCTTTTTATTACCCATTAACTTTGTTTAGATAAGGATGTTTATGGTTTTGGAATTTATTAATGCAAAGAACTATTTTTATCTTTAATTAATTTTTTGTTATTATTTTATTTGAATTTCCATGTCTTCTTTCCTTTCTCTTTTATCGTTTATAAAAATGGCATTCATGTTAACGGAAGTAGACTCCCAACTTGACTTGGGAGTTGATTAAAAGGAGACCCTTGAGTTGGAATACTCAAGTGTTGATTTTAATTGGAAATTGTTGGCCAATTCTCTAGTCACTAACGCTAATCCTTCCATAAAGAGAGGATTAAGACTTGTGAATAAGAGTTAGCTCAATTACTTGACTTTCCTTTATTCGGTAAGGGTTAACTAAGTAAAAACAACAACCTCTTACTATCACACTTGAGAAAATCCAACAAGGATAGAACTTCCAATTAATCTTCTCCCGGTCAAGGCTTTTATTTTGATTATATAAATTCTCTCGTTAATTTTTATTGCTTTAATTTATGATCATTTATTTTTCTATTCTACAACTCTAAAATATCTCAGAAAATTCCAGACTAATAAAATAGCACTCTTTTGTCAACTCGTTGGGAGACGACCTGCGAATTCTACTCCCAGTATTTTATTCTTAATTTGTGACAACCCTTTTAAATTGATAAGCGGAATTTTCGTCGGTTAAGAACTGTACTTGCAATGCTGTTTCTTCAATAAATTCTTAATCAGCAATTTTACGCACGTCACATCTCTCAGATGGCTAATCCACGACTTCGTTGGGGACTTCTCGAGATACCAGTTCAGCCAATTTCCGGGGAGATTAGGGTCTCTGTGGTAGAGGCTAGAACCCAGAGAAGCAGCATTCTCTGATCCGGAAGATTCGACATTGTCTGTGGTGTTTTGAGTAGGATCGCTGATGAGCGAAAAATTTATACCCTTTTTGGCATTGTTTTTACATAGTTTTTAGTATGTTTTAGTTACTTTTTATTATATTTTTATTAGTTTTTATTCAAAAATCATATTTCTGGACTTTACTATGAGTTTGTGTGTTTTTCTGTAATTTTAAGTATTTTCTGGCTGAAATTGAGGGAGCTAAGCAAAAATCTGATTCAGAGGCTGAAAAAGGACTCCAGATGCTGTTGGATTCTGACCCTCCTGCACTCGAAGTAGATTTTATAGAGCTTCAGAAGCCCAATTGGCGTGCTCTCAATTGCGTTGGAAAGTAGACATCTTGGGCTTTCCAGCAATGTATAATAGTTCATACTTTTTTCGAGATTTGATGGCCCAAACTGGCGTCTAAACGCCCACCTGAGACCCTTTTCTGGAGTAAAATGTCAGAACTGGAGTTAAATGCCCAAACTGGCACCCAAGCTGGTGTTTAACCCCAAGAATGGCATACGAACGTGAAAGCTTCAATGCTCAGCCCAAGCACACACCAAGTGGGCCCCAGAAGTGGATTTCTACACTATCTGCACTTAGTTATTCATTTTCTGTAATCCCTAGTAACTAGTTTAGTATAAATAGCACTTTTTACTATTGTATTAGGAGATGATGATATTATCATCCTTGGACTTGGAGGTTGGCCACACGGCCATGCCTAGACTATTTTCTCTTATGTATTTTCTACGGTAGAGTTTCTACACCTCATAGATTAAGGTGTGGAGCTCTGCTGTTCTTCATGAATCAATGCAAGTACTATTGTTTTTTTTTTCAATTCACGCCTACTTCTTCTCCAAGATATACTCTTGTACTTAATTCAGTTAAGTCATAATGAAGGGGTGACCAGTGACAATCACTCACTATCTTTGTTACTCGCTTAGCCAAGATCCGCGTGCCTGACAACCACAAAGCGGTCTACATGATGTTCAACGTAGTCATTGGACGACAGCTGGAGTATATTCTCTTGGGTCTTTAATACATGGACTGAGTCTGTGAGATTAGGATCTTCGTGGTATAGGCTAGAACCATTGGCAGCCATTCCTGAGATCCGGAAAGTCTAAACCTTGTCTGTGGTATTCCGAGTAGGATCTGGGAAGGGATGACTGTGACGAGCTTCAAACTTGTGAATGTTGGGTGCAGTGACAGTGTGCAAAAGGATAAGGGTCCTATTCCGATGCTAGTGAAAACCGACAGATGATTAGCCGTGCGGTAGCTATACCTGGTATTTTTCATCCGAGACGAGAAATCTGACAGTTGATTAGCTGTGCAGAGATTGTACCTGGTATTCTTCATCCAAGAGGATCATACAGCTTGCCATGGAAGGGAGCACGCATGATTGGAAGAAGGCAATAGGAAAGCAGAGGTTCAGAAGCAACAAAGCATCTCCAAACGCTTATCTGAAATTCCCGCCAATGAATTACATAAGTATCTTTATTTTATTTTATGTTTTATTTATCTTTTAATTATCTAAACCTCATAACCAATTGAATCTGCCTGACTGAGATTTACAAGATGACCATAGCTTGCTTCAAGCCGACAATCTCCGTGGGATTGACCCTTACTCACGTAAGGTATTACTTGGACGACCCAGTGCACTTGTTAGTTAGTTGTGCGGAGTTGTGAAAAGTGTGAATCACAATTTCGTGCACCACATTTTTGGCGCCGTTGCCGGGTATTGTTCGAGTTTGGACAACTGACAGTTCATCTTGTTGCTTAGATTGGGTAATTTTATTTTATGTTTAAGCTTTTTATTTTTATTGTCGAAAAAAAAAAACGTTCTTCGGAATTTTTAAGAATGAATTCTAGAGCTTCTTGAGATATGTTGAAGCCTGGCGAGCTGTTAAGCCATGTCTAATCCTTTGGACCGAGGTTTCTACTTTCCATTGTAGAAATGACATGTCTGTAATTGTTTTTCTAAAGCTTGGATGACCAATTGGCCATGTCTAATTCTTTTGGACCGAAGCTTTAGACTAACATTGCATGAATCCTGGAATTCTTATTAAAAATTTTGAATGTCTTTATTTTCTTTTTCCAAAATAATTTCAAAAAATATAAAAAAAAATTAATAAAATTATAAAACCAAAAATTTTGTGTTTCTTGTTTGAGTCTTGTGTCAAATTTTAAGTTTGGTGTCAATTGCATGTTTTTAATTTTTCTTGAATTTTCGAAAATATATGCATTGTGTTCTTCTTTGATTTTCAAGTTGTTCTTGATGATTTTCTTTATTTAATCTTGTGATTTTCTTGTTTTGTGCTTTTTGTTGTTTTTCATATGCATTTTCGAATTCATAGTGTCTAAACATTAAAAATTTTGAAGTTTGGTGTCTTGCATGTGTCTCTTTTCTTAAAAAGTTTCAAAAATATGTTCTTGATGTTCATCATGATCTTCAAAGTGTTCTTGGTGTTCATCTTGACATTCAAAGTGTTCTTGCATGCATTATTTGTTTTGATCTTAATTTCTTGTGTTTTGTTTCATTTTGTTGTTTTTTGCTTTCCTCATTAATTCAAAAAAATCAAAAATAATATCTTTCCGTTATTTACTCATAAATTTCGAAATTTTGGGTTGACTTAGTCAAAAAGTTTTAGAATTTAGTTGTTTCTTGTTAGTTAAGTCAAAATTTCAATTTAAAAATTCTATCTTTTCAAATCATTTTCAAAATCAAATCTTTTTCATTTTTCTTTCATATTTTTCGAAAATTTTTCAAAATCTTTTTCATTTTCTTTTAATGTTTTCGAAAATCTTTAAACAAATTTTCAAAATCTTGGCTAACATTTAATGTTTTGATTCAAAAATTTCAAGTTTGTTACTTTCCTGTTAAGAAAGGTTTAATCTTTAAATTCTAGAATCATATCTTTTAGTTTCTTGTTAGTCAAGTCATTAACTTTAATTTCAAAAATCAAATTTTTTTAATTTCCTTTTCAAATCTTTTTCAAAATAAATTTCAATTATATCTGTTTCAAAACTTAATTTCAAAATCTTTTTCTAACTTCTTATCTTTTCAAATTATTTTCAAATCTTTTTCAATTAACTATTTGACTTTTTGTTTGTTTTACTATTTTTTATCTTTTTCAAAACCATCTAACTACTTTTCTCTCTCTAATTTTCGAAAACCACTAACAACTTTTTCAAATTTCTTTTTAATTAACTAATTATTTTAAATTCTAATTTTATTTTATTTCCCTTCTTAAATTTCGAATTCTAACGCATAATTAAAATAAAAACAAAAATATTTTTCTTTTCTTTTAATTAAAAATTCGAATACACTCTCTCTCTCATCTCTTTCTATTCATTTTATTTATTTACTAACACTTCTCTTCTACTTATAATTCGAACCCTCTCCCTCTCTCTGTGTTCGAATTCTTCTTCTTCTCCCTTCTTCATTCTTCCATTCTTCTACTCACATAAAGGAATCTCTATACTGTGACATAGAGGATTCCTCGTCTTTTCTGTTCTCTTTTTTTTTCATATGAGCAGGAACAGGGATAAAGACATCCTTGTTGAAGCTGATCCTGAACCTGAAAGGACTCTGAAGAGGAAGCTAAGAGAAGCTAAAGCACAACACTCTGGAGAGAACCTTATAGAAATTTTTGAAAAAGAAGAAGACATGGCAGCCGAACCCAATAACAATGGTGGAGATGCAAGGAAGATGCTTGGTGACTTTATTGCACCAACTTCTGACTTCTATGGAAGAAGCATCTCAATTCCTGTAATTGGAGCAAACAACTTTGAGCTTAAGCCTCAATTAGTTTTTCTAATGCAGCAGAATTGCAAGTTTCATAGACTTCTATTAGAAGATCCTTATCAATTCTTAGCTGAATTCTTGCAAATCTGTGACACTGTTAAGACCAATGGGGTTAATCCTGAGGTCTACAGACTTATGCTTTTCCCTTTTGCTGTAAGAGACATAGCTAGGATATGGTTGGACTCACAACCTAAAGAAAGCCTGAAAGCCTGAACTCTTGGGAAAAGTTGGTCAATGCTTTCTTGGCCAAATTCTTTCCACCTCAAAAGATGAGCAAGCTTAGAGTGGAAGTCCAAACCTTCAGACAGAAGGAAGGTGAATCCCTCTATGAAGCTTGGAAAAGATATAAGCAATTGACCAGAAGGTGTCCTTCTGACATGCTTTCAGAATGGAGCATCCTATGTATATTCTATGATGGTCTGTCTGAATTGTCCAAGATGTCATTGGACCACTCTGCTGGTGGATTTCTTCATCTGAAGAAGACACCTGCAGAAGCCCAGGAACTCATTGAAATGGTTGCAAATAACCAGTTCATGTATACTTCTAAAAGAAATCCTGTGAATAATGGGATGACTCAAAAGAAAGAAATTCTTGAGATTGATACTCTGAATGTCATATTGGCTCAGAATAAAATATTGACTCAGCAAATCAATATGATTTCTCAGAATCTGACTGGAATGCAAGCTGCATCTGGCAGTCCTAAAGAAGCTTCCTCTAAAGGAGAAGCTTATGACCTTGAGAATCCTGGAATGGAAGTAGTGAATTACATGGGAGAATCCTATGGAAACACTTACAATCCTTCATGGAGGAATCATCTTAATTTCTCATGGAAGGATCAACAGAAGCCTCAACAAGGCTTCAATAATAATAATAATGGTGGGAGAAATAGGTTTGTCAATAGCAAGCCTTTTCCATCATCTTCTGAGCAACAGACAGAGAATTCTAAGCAGAGCCTCTCTGACTTAGCAACCATAGTCTCTGATCTATCTAAGACCACTCTTAGATTCATGACTGAAACAAGGTCCTCCATCAGAAATTTGGAGGCACAAATGGGTCAGTTGAGTAAAAGAGTCACTGAAATCCCTCCTAGTACTCTCCCAAGCAATACAGAAGAGAATCCAAAGAGAGAGTGCAAGGCCATCAATATAACCAAATGGCCGAACCTATAGAGGAGGAAGAAGCAGTGATTTTCAGGAAGACCTGGCTGGACGTCCACTGACCACTAAGGAGTTCCCTAATGAGGAACCAAAGGAATCTGAGGCTCATACAGAGACCATAGAGATTCCACTGAACTTACTGTTGCCATTCATGAGCTCTGATGAGTATTTCTCCTCTGAAGAGGATGAAGATATTGTTAAAGAGCAAGTTGCTCAGTATCTAGGAGCAATCATGAAGCTGAATGCCAAGTTATTTAGTAATGAGACTTGGGAGGATGAACCTCCATTGCTCACCAATGAACTGAATGCCTTGGTTCAACTGAAATTACCTCAGAAGAAACCAGATCCCGAAAAATTCTTAATACCCTGTACCATAGGCACCATGACCTTTGAGAAGGCTCTGTGTGACCTGGGGTCAGGTATAAACCTCATGCCACTCTATGTAATAGAGAAACTAGGGATCTTTGAGGTACAAGCTGTAAGAATCTCACTAGAGATGGCAGACAAATTAATGAAACAGGCTTATGGACTTGTAGAGGATGTCTTAGTGAAGGTTGAAGGCATGTACATCCCTACTCATTTTATGATCCTAGACACTGGGAAGGATGAAGATGAATCCATCATCCTTGGAAGACCCTTCCTAGCCACAGCAAAAGCTGTGATTGATGTGGACAGAGGAGAGTTAGTCCTTCAATTGAATGAGGACTACCTTGTGTTTAAGGCTCAAGGATCTTCTTCTGTAACCATGGAGAGAAAGCATGAAAAGCTTCTCTCAATACAGAGTCAAACAGAGCCCCTACACTCAACTTCTAAGTTTGGTGTTGGGAGGCCACCATTAAAGCTCTGAGTCTCTGTGAAGCTCTCTAAGAGCTCACTGTCAAGCTATTGACATTAAAAAAAGTGCTTATTGGGAGGCAACCCAATGTTATTTAATCATATTTAATTATATTTATTTTGTTTTCCATTATTATTTTATGTTTTCTTTAGGTAGATGATCATGTGAAGTCATAAAAATAGCTGCAGAATTAAAGCAAAATAAAAAATAGCATCAAAAATAGCACACCCTGGAGGACAGGCTTCTGGCATTTAAACGCCAGTAAGGATAGTAGAATGGGCGTTTAACGCCCAGTTTGGCAGCATTCTGGGTGTTAAACGCCAGAAATGGTAGTCAGACTGGCGTTTTACACCAGAAAAGGGTGTTTGGTGTCTGGCTGGCATTAAACGCTAGGAATGGCAGACAGACTGGCGTTTAATGCCAGAAAAGGGTGTTTGATGGGCGTTAAACGCCAGAAATGGGCATCAGCCTGGTGTTTAACGCCAGAAAAGGTAGCAGAGTTGGCGTTAAATGCCAGAAATGGCACACAGAGGGCGTTTAAACACCAGAATAGTGCAGGGAGCAGAATTCCTTGACACCTCAAGATCTGTGGACCCTATTGGATCCCCACCTACCTCAACTCACTTTTTCTCCTCTTTACACCTCTCTATAACACTCTTCCCCAAATACCCTTGACCAATCCCATCAATACCTCTTCCCCACAACCTCTTCACCACTCACATCCATCCGTCATAAAACCCAACCCCTCATACACGAAATCCCCCTCTCTCTTACCCTATAAATACCCCTCCTTACCACCTTCAACTTCACACTACATACACACTTTACCAACCTTGGTCGAACCCAATCCTCCCCTCTATCTCCTCCATTTCTTCTTCTTCTACTCCTTTCTTTCTTCTTTTGCTCGAGGACAAGCAAACCTTTTAAGTTTGGTGTGGGAAAAGCTCTGCTTTTTTTTCCATAACCATTAATGGAAGAGAGACTCAAGAGGCAAGCCAGTTCAACTAAGAAGGCTTGACCTCAAACCCGTGGCTAGGGGATAGTTGGAGTTCATCCAACGCTCTATCATTCATACTAGCAACCGGTCTGAAGTTACAATAGACCGGGCTATCATGATCCATAGTATCATGAATGGAGAGGAAGTAGAAGTTCATGAGATCATACCTTTAGAGCTCTACAAGGTGGCAGACAAGTCCTCCACTTTGGCAAGGTTAGCCTTCCCTCATCTCATCTGTAACCTATGCAATTCAACTGGAATTATCATAGAGGAAGACATCCTCATTGAAGAGGACAAACCCATCACTAAAAAGATGATGGATCAAACAAGAGAGCCCACTCATGGACCTCAACAAGAGCATGAGAAAGTTCCTCATCAAGAAATCCCTAAGATGCCTCAAGGGATGCATTTTTCTCCACACAACTATTGGGAGTAACTCAACACTTCTTTAGGAGAATTGAGTTCCAACATGGGGCAACTAAGGATGGAGCACCAAGAGCACTCCATCATCCTCCATGAAATCAGAGAGGACCAAAAGGCCATGAGGGAGGAGCAACAAAGGCAAGAAAGAGACATAGAGGAGCTCAAGCACTCCATAGGATCTTCAAGAGGAAGAACTAGCCGCCGTTACTAAGGTGGACCTGTTCTTTAATTTCCTTGTTCTTATTTTTTTTGTTTTTTGAATTCTATGCTTTATGTCTTGTCTATGTTTGTGTCTTTATTACATGATCATTAGTGTCTAGTGTCTATGTCCTAAAGCTATGAATGTCCTATGAATCCTTCACCTTTCTTAAATGAAAAATATTTCTGAAAAAGAAAAAGAAGTACATGAATTTTGAATTCTATCTTGAAATTAGTTTAATTATTTTGATGTGGTGGCAATACTTTTTATTTTCTGAATGAATGATTGAACAGTGCATATTTTTGATATTGTTGTTTATGAATGTTAAAATTGTTGGCTCTTGAAAGAATAATGAAAAAAGAGAAATGTTATTGATAATCTGAAAAATCATAAAATTGATTCTTGAAGCAAGAAAAAGCAGTGAAACACAAAGCTTGCGAAAAAAAAAGAAGAAGTGGCAAAAATAATAAAGAAAAAAAAAGAGAGAAAGAAAAAAAAAAGAAAAGCAAGTAGAAAAAGCCAATAGCCCTTTAAAGTAAAAGGCAAGGTTTAAAAGGATCCAAGGCTTTGAGCATTAATGGATAGGAGGGCCCAAAGGAATAAAATCCTGGCCTAAGCGGCTAAATCAACCTGTCCCTAACCATGTGCTTGTGGCGTGAAGGTGTCAAGTGAAAAGCTTGAGACTGAGCAGTTAAAGTCGTGGTCCAAAGCAAAAAGAGTGTGCGTAAGAGCTCTGGGTATCTCTAACTGGGGACTCTAGCAAAGCTGAGTCACAATCTGAAAAGGTTCACCCAGTTATGTGTCTGTGGCATTTATGTATCCGGTGGTAATACTAGAAAACAAAATGCTTAGGGTCACGGCCAAGACTCATAAAGTAGCTGTGTTCAAGAATCAACATACTGAACTTAGAAAATCAATAACACTATCTGAATTCTGAGTTCCTACGGATGCCAATCATTCTGAACTTCAATGGATAAAGTGAAATGCCAAAACTGTTCAGAAGCAAAAAGCTACTAGTCCCGCTCATCTAATTGGAACTAATCTTCATTGATAATTTTAGAATTTATTGTATTTTCTCTTCTTTTTTATCCTAATTTTTTTTTAGTTTCTTAGGGACAAGCAACAATTTAAGTTTGGTGTTGTGATGAGCGGATAATTTATACCCTTTTTGGCATTGTTTTTACATAATTTTTAGTATGTTTTAGTTACTTTTTATTATATTTTTATTAGTTTTTATTCAAAAATCACATTTCTGGACTTTACTATGAGTTTATGTGTTTTTTTGTGATTTCAAATATTTTTTGGCTGAAATTGAGGAACCTGAGCAAAAATCTGATTCAGAGGCTGAAAAAGGACTGCAGATGCTGTTGGATTCTGACCCTCCTGCACTCGAAGTGGATTTTCTGGAGTTACAGAAGCCCAATTGGCTTGCTCTCAATTGTGTTGTAAAGTATACATCTTGGGCTTTCCAGCAATGTATAATAATCTATACTTTGCCCGAGATTTGATGGTCGAAACAGGCGTCTAAAAGCCCACCTGAGACCCTTTTCTAGAGTAAAACGCCAGAACTGGAACCAGAACTGGAGTTAAAATGCCCAAACTGGCACCCAAGCTAGCGTTTAACCCCAAGAATGGCATATTCACGTGAAAGCTTCAATGCTCAGCCCAAGCACACACCAAGTGGGCCCCGGAAGTGGATTTCTGCACTATCTGCACTTAGTTATTCATTTTCTGTAATCCATAGTAACTAGTTTAGTATAAATAGCACTTTTTACTATTGTATTAGGAGATGATGATATTATCATCCTTGGACTTGGAGGCTGGCCACACGGCCATGCCTAGACTATTTTCTCTTATGTCTTTTCTACGGTGGAGTTTCTACACCTCATAGATTAAGGTGTGGAGCTCTGATGTTCTTCATGAATCAATGCAAGTACTATTTTTTTTCAATTCACGCCTACTTCTTCTCTAAGATATACTCTCATACTTAATTCAGTTAAGTCAGAATGAAGGGGTGACCCATGACAATCACCCACTATCTTCGTTACTCGCTTAGCCAAGATCCGCGTGCCTGACAACCACAAAGCGGTCTACATGATGTTCAACGTAATCATTGGATGACAGTCGGAGTATATTCTCTTGGGTCTTTAATACACGGACCGAGTTCGTGAGATTAGGATCTTCGTGGTATAGGCTAGTGCCATTAGCAGCCATTCCTGAGATCCGAAAAGTCTAAACCTTGTCTGTGGTATTCCGAGTAGGATCTGGGAAGGGATGACTGTGACGAGCTTCAAACTTGCGAATGTTGGGCGTAGTGACAGTGTGCAAAAGGATAAGGGTCCTATTCCGATGCTAGTGAGAACCGACAGATGATTAGCCGTGCGGTAGCTGTACCTAGTATTTTTCATCCGAGACGAGAAATCTGACAGTTGATTAGCCGTGCAGAGATCGTACCTGGTATTTTTCATCTGAGAGGATCATATAGCTTGCCTTGGAAGGGAGCACGCATGATTGGAAGAAGGAAATAGGAAAGCAGAGGTTCAGAAGCAACAAAGCATCTCCAAATGCTTATCTGAAATTCCCACCAATGAATTACATAAGTATCTTTATTTTATTTTATGTTTTATTTATCTTTTAATTATCTAAACCTCATAACCAATTGAATCTGCCTGACTGAGATTTACAAGATGACCATAGCCTTCTTCAAGCTGACAATCTCCGCGGGATCGACCCTTACTCATGTAAGGTATTACTTGGACGACTCAGTGCACTTGCTGGTTAGTTGTGCGGAGTTGTGAAAAGTGTGAATCACAATTTCGTGCACCAATTGCCAAGAGAATGAACTTCTAGAGCTTCACCCTTGTTCAGATTGGATGACCACGGCCAATGACATTTGATCTGAAGTAGAGGAGATTGATGACCACGGCCAATGGCGTTGATCACATACAGCCTGCCATAGAAGAAATCACTCACAAGTAAAGAAGATAGTAATACCAGAGTTAATTCAGAAAGGCTAAGCAACTCCAATCCTCAACTATATTCCTATTACTAATTCCATTCACAAAATACCTTATACCCTTCTCTCATATTTCTTCTAATGCAATTAACCCTCAATCCAACAACTTCTTGATTTCGCCTGACTAAGACCTGCAAGACAACCATAACTTGCTTCAAACCACAATCCTCGTGGGATCGACCCTGACTCGCTCAGGTATTACTTGGACGACCCAATACACTTGCTGGTACAGCTATACGAATGTGTGGGGATTCGTGCACCATGTTTTTGGCGCCGTTGCCAGGGATTGTTCGAGTTTGGACAACTAACGAATTATCTTGTTCCCTAGATCTGGTATTGTCTTTAATGTTTGCAAGAGTATTTTATTTTATTTTTATTTTTTCGAAAAAATTAAAAACTTTTTCAGAAATATTTTTCTTTTCTTTGTTTAATCTTTGTTCTTGGTTTGAGTCTTTTTGTTTTTGTTCTTGGTTAAATTTTCGAAATTTTGAGTCTTTCTTTGAAAATTTTTTTCAAAAATAGTTTCTTTGGTTAAATTTTGTGTCAAATCTTTAAGTTTGGTGTCTTCCTGTATTTTTCTTTTAAATTTTCAAAAATTTTATGTTTGGTTTTTCAAAAATTTTAAGTTTGGTGTCTTTTACATGTTCTTGTGTTCTTTGAATTTCTTAAGTCTTGTTCTTAGTGTTCCTTTTAATCTTCAAAGTGTTCTTGTGTTTCTTTTTGTTTTGTTCTTAAAAATTTTTAAGTTTGGTGTTCCTTGGTGTTTTTCTTTAAATTTTTGCATAATAAGGTGTTCTAGATCTAAAAATTCTAAGTTTTGTGTCTTTTACTTGTTTTTCTCTCTCCTCATTAAATTCAAAAATAAAAAAATATCTTTTCTATCTTTATTTTAATCATATTTTCGAAAATCATAATTAAAAATTCAGATTTTAATTTCAAAATTTTTTATCTTATCTTATCTTAGTTTTAAAAATAAAAAAAATCGAATCTTTTCAAAATCATATCTTTTTCAAAATCTTATCTTATCTTATTTCAAATTCAAAATTTAAAAATTCAATTTAAAAAATTTAATTTTTAAAATTCAAATTTCAAAATCTAAAACTTCAAATTTCAAATTTTAAAAATCAACCCTTTTTAAAAAATCAAATTTTTTTTCAAATCTTTATCTTATCTTGTTGACTTTTCAAAATTCAAAATTTAAAATTTCAAAATTCAAATTTCAATTTGAAAATTCAAATTTTAAAATTTAATTTTCAAATTTCAAATTCTAAATTCAAATCTCTTCTATCTTATCTTATTTTAAAATCTTTTCTTAATGAATTACTTATATTCTCTTTCTTCTAATTTTCGAAATTCGTTAATTCTTTTTAATTAATCAACTTTAATTTCAGATTAATAAATAAATAAATAAAAACAAAAATATTTTTATTCTTGCTTATCTTTTCTACTTCTATTTCTTCTTCCTCTTCTTCTATCCTTCTTCATCATGAACCCAAATGAGAATGAAGAGTTCAGAAGAACTCTGGGGTCCTATACAAACCCCACTGCTAACTTCTATGAAAGAAGTATTAGCATCCCTCACATTAGGGAAAGTAGCTTTGAACTAAACCCTCAACTCATTACTTTAGTGCAGCAAAACTGCCAGTACTCTGGACATCCATAGGAAGAACCTATTGAGTTTCTGGCAGATTTCTTAAAGATTGCTGACACAGCACACAATGAGGGAGTAGAACAAGATGTCTACAGACTATTGGTCTTTCCTTTTGCTGTGAAGGACCAAGCAAAGAGGTGGTTGGATAACTAGCCCAGATCTAGTCTAAAAACTTGGAAGTAGTTAGTAGACAAGTTTTTAAATTAATACTTTCCTCCAAGGAAGATGACCCAGCTAAGATTGGATATCCAAGGCTTCAATCAAGGAGATAATGAATCTCTTTATGATGCCTGAGAGAGGTATAGAAGGATGCTAAGAAAATATCTCACTGAAATATTTTCAGAATGGGTATAGTTAGACATCTTTTACTATGGACTTTCAGACATGGCTAGAATGTCCTTGGATCACTCTACTGGTGGTTCAATACACATGAGAAAGACCATTGAAGAAGCTCAAGAACTTATTGAGACAGTTGCCATTAATCAACATCTGTACTCATCTACTGAGACTTCCGTAAAAGGAGAGGTTAAGCCAGTATCTACTGAACCTAACCCTCCAGAACAGGATGGCCCATTGACTCATTAGCTACACGCCCTTGCCTAGTAATTACTGGAACTGCAAGAGGCTTTGCGAGAAACTTAGGCATCTAACAGAAATATAGAAGCCCAGCTAAGTCAAACAAGGCAGCAGTTATCTAAGCAGATAACAAAGAAATGCCAGGCTATTTAACTAAGGAGTGGGAAAACCATGAATACCCAACCTCAGAACAACAGGGGGTTAGGAAAAGAACAACTGACAGAGGATAACCATATCTCTGCACAAGATAATTCTGGGCATTCAAACACCCAGGGTGGTATCACTCTTGGCATTGAACGCTAGGAAAGGGCAGAGACTGGGCGTTCAAACTCCTAGGAAGGTATCACTCTTGGCGTTGAACGCCAGGAAAGGGTAGAGATTGGGCGTTCAAACGCCTAAGGAGGCAACACCCTTGGTGTTGAACGCCCACAAGGGAATGATGCCCTTGGCGTCAAACGCCAGGAAGGGGATAGAAATATGGGCGTTGAACGCCCATGCATGGGAGGCCAGTCACATACTGATAACAACCCTCTTAAGTAAGCTAGTAACCCCCCTTCCAAGACACAAGGTACTCAGCCTTCAACAACCAAGATTGATGAGTGCAAGGCCAAGTTACCATACCCTCAACGACTCCACAAAGCAGAAAAGGATAGGCAATTTGCCAAATTCTTAGGAGCTTTTAAGAAGCTGGAGATTAAAATCCCCTTGCAGAGGCTCTTGAACAAATGTCTTCATATGCTAAGTTCATGAAGGAAATACTGAACAACAAGAGGCATTGGAGGGAAGAAGAAACAGTAGCTCTTACTAAGGAGTGCAATGCAGTCATTCAGAGGAACCTTCCTCAAAAACTGTAGAGACACCCTAACACTCTTTGTAGAAACACAGAAGTGAATCCAAGAGAAGAGTGTCTGGCCCTTATCACTGAGGTAGAAGCCAAATCTGGAGAGACTGGGAAAGTATTGAACGCCAGTGAGGAAGATCTCACTAAGCGTTCAACGCCTAAACTGAGCAAGATCCTGGCGCTGAACGCCAGTGAGGAAGCCCTCACTGGGCGTTCAATGCCCATACAGACAGCAAAGCTGGCGTTGAATGATGAACAAATTTTGACGATTTAGAATTCACAAATGATGTCTCGTTGTAAGGTATAGTTTCTAAACTAACAATAATCCTTTCATACAAAAATTTTGTTTGTCACAAGTACAAACCCTTAAAATTATAAACCGAAGTATTTAAACCTCGGGTCGTCTCTCAAAGGAATTATAGGGTAGTGTTCTTGTTATTGGTTATGGACATGTATATTTTGGGGTTTTGGATAAGAGACAAGAAAAATAAATGGCAATGGAAATATAAATGATAAAGCGGTCTTGGCAAGGTTCAGTAGTTAAGGATCTCTATCCTAATCACTAACCACAATATGAGAATAGGCAAGGATCAATCCCATTAAATCATCCTCTAACTAGTAGTAGAGGAAAGTCAAATGAGCTATATCAATCCAAGTCCATAAGTCCTAACCCTCCACTAATTGAATTAGTGAGAACTAGAGTCAATGGCTCCTAATCATCAATTACTTGGACATTAGTAACTCAAGAGTTCCTAAGTTACATTCCCAAGCCAAGAGCATAAAATTCTACTCTAAAATCCAACCAAGCATTTCATCAAACACTTGGAAGGCACAAAATGAAAGCATAGTAAATTGACAACAAGAATGAATTCTAACAATAATTGGATGCAAAGAATTAATAACAACAATAAAAGAAAACACAATTAAAATGAATTACCTCAAATTGCATTAAAGAAAAATAGAAGAAGAAATAGTGCATCAACAACAAAGTAAGTAATTACAAGAATGAAGTACGAAATTAGAGAGAGGAAGAGTAGAAGAACAAGAAATTGTAGAGGAAAAGTAAATCAAAGCATGAATTAAACCTAGATCTAAGAAGAGATTAACCTAAACCTAAACATAATCCTAATCCTAGAGAGAAGAGAGAGCTTCTCTCTCTAGAAAACTAACTCTCAAGTCTAATAATGTGTGTGTTTTTTTTGGTGTGTAGTGATGCCTTCCCCTTCAATCCTTGGTTCCTTTTATCTTTTTCCGCCAAGAACTCAGCTCCAAATGGGGCCAGAAACCCTCCAAAATCGCCAGGCACGATTTTGACTAAAAAAATCATGTGCGGCCTTCGGTGCGTACGCGTACAGCGCGCGTACGCGTCCATAGAGCATTTCGCAATCCACGCGGAGGCACATAGTGTGCGCGCACGTCCATGGGCATTTTCCAAATCTTTGGCTTTTCCTGATTTCTCCACTTTGTATGCTTTCTCTTCATTACTTTGATCCTTTCCTAGCCCTTTTCAATCTGAAATCACTAACAAACACATCAAGGCATCTAGTGGAATCAAAGGAAGATTAAAACTATCAATTTAAGGGCCTAAAAAGCATGTTATCACACTTAAGCACAAATAAGGAGACAATCACAAAATCATGCTATTTCATTGAATAAATGTGAGAAAAGGTTATCAAAATGCTCTAAATTCAACACAAGATAAACCTTAAAAAGGGAGTTTATCATTGAACGCCAGCCTGGGAGCACTGGCTGGGCGTTCAACGCCTAAACAGACAGGGGAGCTGGCATTGAACGCTAGCCAGGACATCCCTACTGGGTGTTCAATGCCCATAATGGTAGGGGAACTGGCGTTTAACGCCAGTAAGGGTGTACAGCATAGACGTTCAACACCCACAGAGCTATCAGAGTTGGCGTTAAACATACCCTCTGAGAGCTCAATACCCATTCAAGAAACCACTATCAAAGAACTAAAGGAAGCCAAGGCTCATATAGAGACCATAAAGGTTCCTTTGCATGCATTTCTGCAATGTATGAGTTCTGATGACTACTTGATAAACCCATATTTTATGATATATTTTGTACTTAATTTAAGTGATTTATTCAATCCTTCACCCACTTATTCATGTAAATTGCATGGTTTTTACTTTCCCTTTCTTATTATGTGATATATGTGAAAAACATGTTTCCTATGCTTTAAAAACAATTATTTTAATTACCTTTATTATCATTTGATGCCGTGATTTATGTGTTGAGTAGTTTCAGATTTTCTAAGGCAGGAATGACTTAAAGGATGGAAAGGAAACATACAAAAATGGAAGGAAAGCATAAAACGGAGTTTCTGAAGAAACTGGCAGCGACGCGATCGCATGGACGACGCGGCCGCATGCCAGCACGAAATGGCAGTGACGCGACCGCGTGACTGACGCGATCGCGCGCCTTGAGCGAAACGCATATGACGCGGACGCATGACTGAAGCGACTGCGTGACAAGGAAAACTCCAGATGACGCGACCGTGTGACCCACGCGGACGCGTGACAGAGGCCACGCACCAGAAATTATAGAAAACGCTCCCAGTGATTTCTGAAGCCCTTTTTGGCCCAAATCCAAGTCCAGAAAGCACAGATCAGAGGTTATGAAGTGGGGAAATGCATCCATTCAAGGGGAGTCACCAATTAGTTACTTTCTGATGAATTAGATGTAGTTTTGAGGGAGATGTTCTCTCCTCTCTCTTTTAGGATTTAGAATTAGGATTTCTTTTGCTTTCAGGATTATCTCTTTTTACCAGGTTCAATATTCCTTTTTATTTATTTCTCAATTTAATTTATGAACTCTTTTATGTTACAGATTACTCTTTGAATTAATGTTATTTGAGGTATTTCAGTTTATGATTGCTTTCTTTTATTTATGTTACTATTATTCCCAATCTGAAGATATTTTTATTCGAGTAGATTTACTTTCCCCCCCCCCCTTTGGTCTTGGTTAAGAAATCAGTAACTCAGGAGTTATCAAACTCAACACGATTGATAATTGTTATCTTTGCTAATTGAATTGAACTTCAGTAATCCCAATCTTTTCTTAGGAAATAAATAGGATTCGAAGATCACATTAATTATTCACTTGTCCTTCCTTTGCTTTAGTAAAGGTTAACAAAGTGGAATTAAGATTCAATTGTCATCATTATTGATAAGGATAACTAGGATAGGACTTCCAATTTCTCATACCTTGCCAAAAGTTTATTTACAGTTATTTATTTATTTTAATTGCCATTTAATTTACTTGCCATTAAATTACTTGTTCCTCATTCTCAAAACCCCAATTTACAATTTTCATAACCAATAATAAGAACATACTTCCCTGCAGTTCCTTGAGAAGATGACCCGAGGTTTAAATACTTCGGTTATTGGTGCACGAATTGTGAATCACACTTTTCACAACGCGTACCACTAACCAGCAAGTGCACTGGGTCGTCCAAGTAATACCTTACGTGAGTAAGGGTCGAATCCCACGGAGATTGTTGGTTTGAAGCAATCTATGGTTATCTTGTAAATCTTAGTCAGGAAGTCAATTATGTTTATCAGTTGAATTGTGAATAACCAGTAGAGCATAAATTAAAAGTTACTTGTTGTGCAGTAATGGAGAATATGTTGGAGTTTTGGAGATGCTTTGTCCTCTGAATCTCTGCTTTCCTCTGTCTTCTGATTCACGCACGCACGTCCTCCTATGGCAAGCTGTGTGTTGGTGGATCACCGTTGTCAATGGCTACCTTCCATCCTTCCAGTGAAAACTACGCTCACGCGCTCTGTCACAGCACGGCTAATCACCGGTTGGTTCTCGATCCGGTTGGAATAGGATTTACTATCCTTTTGCGTCTGTCACTAACGCCCAGCCTTCAGGAGTTTGAAGCTCGTCACAGCCATTCAATCATTGAATCCTACTCGGAATACCACAGACAAGGTTTAGACTTTCCGGATTCTCATGAATGCCGCCATCAGTTCTAGCTTATACCACGGAGATTCTGATTAAGGAATCTAAGAGATACTCATTCAGTCGGATATAGAACGGAGGTGGTTATCAGGCACACGTTCATGGTTTGAGGAATGTGATGAATGTCACGAATCATCACCTTCATCACAGTTAAGCGCGAATGAACATCTTAGATAGGAACAAGCGTGTTTGAATGGAAAACATAAATACTTGCATTAATTCATTGAGACACAGCAGAGCTCCTCACCCCCAACAATGGGGTTTAGAGACTCATGCCGTCAGAGAATACAAAGTTTAGATCTGAAATGTCATGAGATACAAAATAAGTCTCTAAAAGTTGTTTAAATACTAAACCAGTAGCCTAGGGTTACAAAATATGAGTGGACTATGATGGATGATGCAGAGATCCACTTCTGGGGCCCACTTGATGTGTGCTGGGGCTGAGACTTTAAGCAATTCACGTGCAAAGGCCATTTGTGGAGTTGAACGCCAGTTTTTGTGCCAGTTTGGGCGTTCAACTCCAGTTTTTGATCCTTTTCTGGCGCTGGACGCCAGAATTGGGCATAGGACAGGCGTTGAACGCCAGTTTACGTCGTCTATTCTTGTGCAAAGTATGGACTATTATACATTGCTGGAAAGCCCTGGATGTCTACTTTCCAACGCAATTGGAAGCACGCCATTTCGAGTTCTGTAGCTCCAGAAAATCCACTTTGAGTGCAGGGAGGTCAGAATCCAACAGCATCAGCAGTCCTTTTTCAGCCTGAATCAGATTTTTGCTCAGCTCCTTCAATTTCAGCCAGAAAAATACCTGAAATTACAGAAAAACACACAACTCATAGTAAAGTCCAGAAATATGAATTTTTCCTAAAAACTACTAGGAATAGACTAAAAACTAACTAAAACATACTCTAAACTATATGAAATTATCCCCAAAAAGCGTATAAAATATCCGCTCATCACAACACCAAACTTAAACTGTTGCTTGTCCTCAAGCAACTAGACAAATAAAATAGAAGACTAATAGGTTGAGAAGCAATAATATCTTAGAGTTTTTGATTGAAGCTCAGATCCTAATTAGATGAGCGGGACTAGTAGCTTTTTGCTTCTGAACAGTTTTGGCATCTCACTTTATCCATTGAAGCTCAGAGTGATTGGCATCTATAGGAACTCAGAATTCAGATAGTGTTATTGATTCTCTTAGTTCAATGTGATGATTCTTGAACACAGCTTCTTTATGAGTCTTGGCCGTGGCCCTAAGCACTTTGTTTTCCAGTATTACTACCGGATACATAAATGCCACAGACACATAACTGGGTGAACCTTTTCAGATTGTGACTCAGCTTTGCTAAAGTCCCCAATTAGAGGTGTCCAGAGTTCTTAAGCACACTCTTCTTTTTGCTTTGGACCTTGACTTTAACCGCTCAGTCTCAAGTTTTCACTTGACACCTGCACACCACAAGCACATGGTTAGGGACAGCTTGGTTTAGCCGCTTAGACCAGGATTTCAGTCCTTTAGGCCCTCCTATCCACTGATGCTCAAAGCCTTGGGATCCTTTTTATTACCCTTGCCTTTTGGTTTTAAGGGCTTTGGCTTTTTCTGCTTGCTTTCTCTTTTTTTTTTTTTTCTGCAAGCTTTGTTTTTTTTGCTGCTTTTTCTTGCTTCAAGAATCATTTTTTGATTTTTCAGATTATCAATAACATGTCTCATGTTCATCATTCTTTCAAGAGCCAACATATTTAACAGTCTTAAACAACAAATTCAAAAGATATATGCACTGTTCAAGCATTCATTCAGAAGACAGAAAGCATTGCCACCACATTTAACTAATTAGAATTTCTCTTATTAAAACTCAAAATTTTATTGCCTCTTATTCAAAAAGATCTACTACTTTATTCATGTTTAATGATGATGAGAAAAATAAACTATAGCTTAATTGGAGATAAAATCAAAATAGATACTAATTACTACTATATGACTTCTAAGGTAAACTTTTATAAGGACACTGTCACAGAGTTAGGGCAGAAATTGGAAATTAACAACCTTTATTCTGGGGGTATGGGGGTTCCTCTGATCCTTGGGAGGCTTGGTATTACAGAAGACTTTTGGCGCTTCAGTTCCCTTAAGTCACGTCCCTGCTCCTCCTGTTCTTTAAGCATATGGGTCAGCATTTGACTGTGTTCCTTCTGTTGTTTTATTATTTGCTCCATAGCTTCCTGTATCTTGGTGATGGATGTCTCAAGATATTCCCAGTATTCAGCTTGAGGTATCTCTGGGAGGAATTCCTGTGCTCTCTTCTTGATGGGATCCTCCTGTGCCTGTTGTCTCTCCATTGATGCTTTGGTGATTGACTTTTCAATTAGGATATATTCAGTTATTCCCATTCTTACTCCAGCGTCCTTGCAGAGAAGAGAAATCACGCTTGGATAAGCCAACCTGGCCTCTCTTGAATTTTTGTTAGCAATCTTATAGAGCTCTGTTGAAATCAGCTGATGAACCTCCACTTCCTTTCCCATCATGATGCAATGAATCATCACTGCTCTTTTAATTGTGACTTCAGAGCGGTTGCTAGTGGGCAACAGAGAACGCCCAATGAAGTCCAGCCATCCTCTGGCAACTGGTTTGAGATCCTCTCTCTTGAGCTGATTTGGGGCACCCTTGGTGTTGGTGGTCCACCTGGCTCCAGGGATACATATGTCCTCTAGAATCTTATCCAGGCCAATGTCTGCTCTCATCATCCTCCTGTTGAAGGAGTCTGGATCATCCTTTAGCTGAGGTAGCTTTAGTATCTCTCTGATCTTGTCAGGGGTGGTATGAACAATCTTTCCCCTGACCATGGTCCGAAATTCGTAGCAGGCTGTTCCAGATAGTCTTTGCTTGTCAGTCTGCCACATATTAGCATAGAACTCCTGGACCATGTTCCTTCCTACTTTCGTTTCAGGATTAGCTAGGACTTCCCAGTTCCTGATTCGAATTTGCTCCTAGATCTCCGGATATTCATCTTCTTTCAGATCGAATCTAACTTCCGGGATCACTGATCTCAGACCCATTACTTTAAGATAATGGTCTGAATGTTCTTTAGATAAGAACTTCCCTTGATTCCAAAGTGATTTTGGAACGCTCTCTTTCTTGCCTCTTGGAGTGGATTATTTTCCTTTGAGAGCCATAATCTTAGTAGTGATCTCGGATAAACACACCAAACTTAGAGGTTTGCTTGTCCTCAAGCAAAAGAAAAGAAAGGAGAGGGATAGAAGGAGATTGAGTAGCACTTGTTGATGAAGGAGGGGGGAGGCCGAACCCAATTTAAAGGGGTGGGGGGGTTGGGTTTTCGAAAAATTGGAAGAGATAAGATAAAAAGATTGAGTTGAAAAAGATAAGATAGAAGATAGAGTTTAATTTTGAAAAGATATGATAGATTTTTGAAAAAGATAACTCTGAATTTTGAAAAAGATAATATGGATATTTGAAAAAGATATGGATTAGTTGAAAAGATTTTTGAGTGAAAAAGATAGATTTGTTTTCAGAAAAGATTTTGAAAAGAGTTGGATTGAATTTGGAAAGATGGATTTTTAGAAATTAAGGATTTTAGAAATCAGGGTTCTTGATATGTTCATGTAAAAATCATGCATTGAAGCATAAAATTTGAAATTAAGATGGAAATACGTGTGGGATTACTGGATTTGGCTCCTCCCTGTCCTCCTGGCGTTTGAACGCCCAAACACTGCCTGTTTTGGGCGTTCAGCGCCTAAATGCTGATCTCCTGGGCGTTCAGCGCCCAGTTGCTGCCATTCCTGGCGTTCAACGCCCAGTGGGTGGCCATTTCTGGCGTTGAACGCCCAATTGCTGCCATTACTGGCGTTCAGCGCCCAGTGGATGCCCATTTTGGGCGCTGAACGCCCAAAATGCCCCTTTACTGGCGTTTTCTTGCCATTGAGCTCTTTTACTCTGTTTTGTGTGCCGATTCCTTCTGTAACCCTGTAAACTTATACAAATGATTCTGTACCTTAGTGTCAGTGAGCTTTATATAAACAAATAAAAATAAAAATAGGGCAAAAATGCTTAGAGGATTGATGCCCCATGGCTGGGTTGCCTCCCAGCAAGCGCTTCTTTATTGTCTTTAGCTGGACCTTGCTGAGCTTTTAATCTAGCTTCAGCCTTGAGCATTCTTGCTCAATGTTGCCTTCAAGATAATGCTTGATTCTTTGTCCATTGACAATGAACTTCTTATCAGAATCAATATCTTGAAGCTCCACATAACCATATGGTGACACACTTGTAATCACGTATGGTCCTCTCCACCGGGATTTCAGTTTCCCGGGGAATAGCCTGAGTCTAGAGTTAAACAACAGAACCTTCTGTCCTGGTTCAAAGATTCTAGATGACAGCTTTCTGTCATGCCACTTTTTTTATTTTTCTTTATAAAGCTTGGCATTTTCGAAAGCTGTGAATCTGAATTCCTCTAGCTCATTTAGCTGGAGCAATCGTTTTTCTCCTGCTAATTTGGCATCTAAGTTTAGGAATCTGGTTGCCCAGTAGGCCTTATGTTCCAGTTCCACGGGCAAGTGGCATGCCTTACCATACACGAGTTGGTATGGAGAGGTCCCTATAGGGGTCTTGAATGCTGTTCTGTAAGCCCACAGAGCATCATCCAAGCTCCTTGCCCAATCCTTTCTACGGGTATTTACTGTCCGTTCCAGGATTCTCTTTAATTCTCTGTTAGAGACTTCAGCTTGCCCGTTGGTTTGTGGATGATATGGAGTGGCCACTTTGTGGCGAATTCCATACCGAACCATGGCAGAGTAAAGCTGTTTATTGCAGAAGTGAGTGCCCCCATCACTGATTAACACTCTAGGGACACCAAACCTGCTAAAGATATATTTCTGGAGGAACTTCAGCACTGTTTTAGTATTATTGGTGGGTGTGGCAATAGCCTCAACCCATTTTGATACATAGTCAACTGCCACCAGAATATAAGTGTTTGAGTATGATGGTGGGAAAGGTCCCATGAAGTCAATTCCCCATACATCAAACAACTCTATTTCCAAGATTCCTTGTTGAGGCATGGCGTAACCATGAGGCAGATTACCAGCTCTTTGGCAACTGTCACAATTACGTACAAACTCTCGGGAATCTTTATAGAGTGTGGGCCAATAGAAGCCACATTGGAGGACCTTGGTGGCTGTTCGCTCACCTCCGAAATGGCCTCCATATTGAGATCCATGGCAATGCCATAGGATTCTCTGTGCTTCCTCTCTGGGGACACACCTACGGATAATTCCGTCTGCACATCTCTTAAAGAGATAGGGTTCATCCCACAAGTAGTACTTTGCATCAGTAACTAATTTCTTCTTTTGTATTCTATTGTACTCCTTGGGTATGAACCTTGCAGCTTTATAGTTTGCAATATCGGCAAACCATGGTGCTTCCTGAATGGCAAATAGATGCTCATCAGGGAACGTCTCAGAGATCTCAAGAAAGGGGAGGGACGTCCCTTTCACTGGCTCTATCCGGGACAGATGATCAGCCACTTGGTTCTCTGTCCCTTTTCTGTCTCTTATTTCTATATCAAACTCTTGCAGAAGCAATACCCATCTGATGAGCCTGGGTTTTGAATCCTGCTTTGTGAGTAGATATTTAAGAGCAGCATGGTCAGTATACACAATCACTTTTGATCCTACTAAGTATGATCTGAACTTGTCAATGGCGTAAACCACTGCAAGTAGTTCTTTTTCTGTGGTTGTGTAATTTTTCTGGGCATCATTTAGAACGCGACTGGCATAATAAATGACATGCAGAAGCTTGTCATGCCTCTGTCCCAATACTGCACCAATGGCATGATCACTGGCATCACACATTAACTCAAATGGCAATGTCCAGTCTGGTGCAGAAATGACTGGTGCTGTGACCAGCTTAGCTTTCAGCGTTTCAAACGCCTGCAGGCATGCTGTGTCAAACACAAATGGCGTGTCAGCAGCTAGCAGATTGCTTAGAGGTTTTGCGATTTTTGAAAAATCCTTTATAAACCTCCTATAGAATCCTGCATGCCCCAGAAAGCTTCTGATTGCCTTAACATTGGCAGGTGGTGGTAATTTTTCAATTACCTCTATTTTTGCTTGATCCACCTCTATTCCCTTGTTTGAGATTTTATGCCCAAGAACAATTCCTTCAGTCACCATGAAGTGACACTTTTCCCAGTTTAAAACTAGGTTGGTTTCTTGGCATCTTTTCAGAACAAGTTTCAGGTGATCAAGACAGGAGCTGAATGAGTCTCCATATACTGAGAAGTCATCCATGAAGACTTCCATAAATTTTTCCACCATATCAGAGAAAATAGAGAGCATGCATCTCTGGAAGGTTGCAGGTGCATTGCATAGCCCAAAGGGCATCCTTCTATAAGCAAACACTCCGGATGGACATGTGAATGCTGTTTTCTCTTGATCCTGGAGATCTACTGCAATCTGGTTATAGCCTGAGTAGCCATCCAAAAAGCAGTAATAATCATGACCTGCTAGTCTCTCTAGCATCTGGTCTATGAATGGTAAAGGAAAATGATCCTTTCTGGTGGCTGTATTGAGCCTTCTGTAGTCAATACACATGCGCCACCCTGTAACTGTTCTTGTAGGAACCAGTTCATTTTTTTCATTATGAATCACTGTCATGCCTCCCTTTTTTGGGACGACTTGAACAGGGCTCACCCAGGGGCTATCAGAAATGGGATAAATAATCCCAGCCTCTAGTAATTTGGTGACCTCTTTCTGCACCACTTCCTTCATGGCTGGATTTAGCCGCCTCTGTGGTTGAACCACTGGTTTGGCATTATCCTCCAGTAGGATTTTGTGCATGCATCTAGCTGGGCTTATGCCCTTAAGGTCACCTATGGACCACCCAAGAGCTGTCTTGTGTGTCCTTAGCACTTGAATAAGTGCTTCCTCTTCCTGTGAATTTAAAGCAGAGCTTATGATCACTGGAAAAGTGTCACCTTCTCCTAGAAATGCATATTTCAAGGATGGTGGCAGTGGCTTGAGCTCTGGTTTAGGAGGTTTTTCCTCTTTCAGAAGAAAGTTCAGAGGCTCTTTCATGTCCCCTGAATCCTCCAAATCAGGCTGAACATCTTTAAAGATGTTTTCCAACTCTGATTCGAGACTCTCAGCCATGTTGATCTCTTCTACCAAAGAGTCAATAAGGTCAACTTTCATGCAGTCTGTTGATGTGTCTGGATGCTGCATGGCTTTGACAGCGTTCAACTTGAACTCGTCATCGTTGACTCTCAGGGTTATTTCCCCCTGCTGGACGTCAATGAGGGATCGTCCGGTTGCTAGGAAGGGTCTTCCTAGAATGAGAGTAGCACTCTTGTGCTCCTCCATTTTCAGTACAACAAAGTCAGTGGGAAAGGCGAATGGCCCAACTCTGACAATCATGTCCTCAATCACGCCTGATGGGTATTTAGTGGAACCATCAGCAAGTTGGAGACATATCCGGGTTGGTTTAACTTCTTCAGTTAAGCCAAGCTTCCTGATAGTGGATGCAGGTATCAGGTTGATGCTTGCCCCAAGATCGCATAAAGCTGTCTTGGTGCAATCACCTTCTAATGTGCATGGTATCAGAAAACTCCCAGGGTCTTTAAGCTTTTCAGGAAAGCTTTTCAGAATGACTGCACTGCATTCTTCAGTGAGGAGAACTCTTTCTGTTTCTCTCCACTCCTTTTTATGACTCAAGATCTCTTTCATGAACTTGGCATAAGAAGGTATTTGCTCAAGTGCCTCTGCAAATGGAATCTTTATTTCAAGAGTCCTTAGATAATCTGCAAAGTGAGCAAATTGCTTATCCTGCTCCTCTTTCCGGAGTTTTTGAGGATAAGGTATCTTGGCTTTATATTCCTCAACCTTAGTGGTTAAAGAAGCCTTTTTAGAGGGGTTGTTGTCAGCACTTGTGTGTGTCTGATCCCTCACTGGCAATTGAGTACCAGAGTCAGAAGCTGGAGTGACGTTAGACGCCAACTCACTGTCTGTTCCTGGCGCCTGAACGCCAGAAATGTGCCCATTTTGGGCGTTCAATGCTGGATTCTGCCCCATTTGGGCGTTCAACGCCAGATTCTTGCCCATTTCTGGCGTTGAATGCCAATCCTGCCTTGTTTCTGGCGCTGAACGCCAGTTTTGGGCATGGTCTGGGCGTTCAGCGCCAGCCTTCCACCCATTTTCTGGCGTTTTAGTGCCAGAATTATTTTTCCCTGGGCTCTTACTGTCCTCAGGGGAATCTTTGGTGGGTCGCTTATTTCTTGAATTTTTGATGCCTTGAGGTGGGGTATTTAATGTTTTCCCACTTCTTAATTGAACTGCTTGGCATTCTTCTGCTATTTGCTTTGATAGCTGCTGCTTTGTTTGCTTAAACTGTTCGTCCATATGTATATTAGCTATCCTTGTCTCCTGTAACCTGTCTTTGAATTCAACTAGCTGCTTTGTTAGAAAATCTAATTGCTGATTGAATTCAGCAGCTTGTTTTACAGTACTGAATTCAGCAGTTACTGTTTTAACCTCTTCATTCATGGAAGGGTTGCTGCTTAGATACAGATGCTGATTCTTGGCAACTGTATCAATGAGCTCTTGAGCCTCTTCAATTGTCTTTCTCATATGGATAGATCCACCAGCTGAGTAATCTAAAGACATCTGAGCTCCTTCTGCAAGCCCATAGTAGAAGATGTCTAACTGAACCCACTCTGAAAACATTTCAGAGGGGCATTTTCGTAGCATCTCTCTGTATCTCTCCCAGGCATCATAAAGAGATTCATTATCTCCTTGTTTAAAGCCTTGGATGTCCAGCCTTAGCTGTGTCATCCTTTTTGGAGGGAAATATTGATTCAGGAATTTTTCTGTCAGCTGTTTCCATGTCCTTATGCTGGCCTTAGGTTGGTTATTTAACCACCTCTTAGCTTGATCTTTTACAGCAAATGGAAACAGTAACAGTCTGTAGACATCCTGATCTATTTCCTTATCATGTACTGTGTCAGCAATTTGTAAAAATTGTGCCAGAAACTCTGTAGGTTCTTCCTGTGGAAGACCGGAATACTGGTAACTTTGCTGCACCATGATAATGAGCTGAGGATTCAACTCAAAGCTACTAACTCCAATGGAGGGTATGCATATGCTACTCCCATATGAAGCAGTAGAGGGGTTAGAATATGACCCCAGAGTCCTCCTGGACTGTTCATTTCCAGTTATGTCCATGATGGATCTATGGATATAACTTGGACTGATTTACCTTTTTATTTATTTTATTTTATAAGAAGTAAATACTTAAATAAAATAAAATAACTAAAAAGAATTTGAATTTTGAAGTTAAATATTTTTTTTTCGTTTATAAAAAAAAGAAATTAATTAGTTAATAAAAAAGAAATTTTTGAAAAAGAGGGAAGATATTTTCGAAAATTAGAGAGAGGGAGAGTTAGTTAGGTAGTTTTGAAAAAGTTAAGAAACAAACAAAAAGTTAGTTAGTTAGTTGAAACAAATTTTGAAAAGATAAGAAGTTAGGAAGTTAGAAGAGATATTTTGAAAAGATATTTTTGAATTTAGTGAGGAGAGAGAAAAACAATAAGATAGCACAAGATTTAAAATTTTTAGATCTAATGCTCCTTGTTTTCGAAAAATTTGGAGGGAAAACACCAAGGAACACCAAACTTAAAAATTTTAAGATCAAGACACAAGGAAAACTCAAGAACACTTTGAAGACTCACAAGAACACAAGAACATGAAGGAAGAACACCAAACTTAAAATTTTTAGAAAACCAAACCAAAATTTTCGAAAATCAAAGGGGAATCAACAAGAAAACACCAAACTTAAAGTTTGGCACAAGATTTAATAGAAAAAATATTTTTGAAAAAGAAGGTTTTGAAAAGAGTATAAAAGATTCTAACCCAATTACCAAGAACACAGATTAACGCTCTAGCCAAATGAGTTATGGGACCTTCAAAAATTTTAAGAAAGATTATTTTTGAAAACACCAAACTTAAAGTTTGGCACAGGATTTAATAGAAAAATTATTTTTGAAAAAGGTTTTAAAAAAAATTATGATAGCCAATTATCATGAACATAAACACCACGTTCTAAATAACTGAGCTATAAGTTTAAAGTATTTTAACAAGGGATAAATAATAAAAGACTCTAAACCAACAAAGAAAGATTTTTCCTAATCTAAGCAACAAAATAATCCGTCAGTTGTTCAAACACGAACAATCCCCGGCAACGGCGCCAAAAACTTGGTGCACGAATTGTGAATCACACTTTTCACAACGCGTACCACTAACCAGCAAGTGCACTGGGTCGTCCAAGTAATACCTTACGTGAGTAAGGGTCGAATCCCACGGAGATTGTTGGTTTGAAGCAATCTATGGTTATCTTGTAAATCTTAGTCAGGAAGTCAATTATGTTTATCAGTTGAATTGTGAATAACCAGTAGAGCATAAATTAAAAGTTACTTGTTGTGCAGTAATGGAGAATATGTTGGAGTTTTGGAGATGCTTTGTCCTCTGAATCTCTGCTTTCCTCTGTCTTCTGATTCACGCACGCACGTCCTCCTATGGCAAGCTGTGTGTTGGTGGATCACCGTTGTCAATGGCTACCTTCCATCCTTCTAGTGAAAACTACGCTCACGCGCTCTGTCACAGCACGGCTAATCACCGGTTGGTTCTCGATCCGGTTGGAATAGGATTTACTATCCTTTTGCGTCTGTCACTAACGCCCAGCCTTCAGGAGTTTGAAGCTCGTCACAGCCATTCAATCATTGAATCCTACTCGGAATACCACAGAAAAGGTTTAGACTTTCCGGATTCTCATGAATGCCGCCATCAGTTCTAGCTTATACCACGGAGATTCTGATTAAGGAATCTAAGAGATACTCATTCAGTCGGATATAGAACGGAGGTGGTTGTCAGGCACACGTTCATGGTTTGAGGAAGGTGATGAATGTCACGGATCATCACCTTCATCACAGTTAAGCGCGAATGAACATCTTAGATAGGAACAAGCGTGTTTGAATGGAAAACAGAAATACTTGCATTAATTCATTGAGACACAGCAGAGCTCCTCACCCCCAACAATGGGGTTTAGAGACTCATGCCGTCAGAGAATACAAAGTTTAGATCTGAAATGTCATGAGATACAAAATAAGTCTCTAAAAGTTGTTTAAATACTAAACCAGTAGCCTAGGGTTACAAAATATGAGTGGACTATGATGGATGATGCAGAGATCCACTTCTGGGGCCCACTTGGTGTGCTAGGGCCCACTTGATG
Source organism: Arachis hypogaea (assembly GCF_003086295.3). Classification (NCBI taxonomy): domain Eukaryota; kingdom Viridiplantae; phylum Streptophyta; class Magnoliopsida; order Fabales; family Fabaceae; genus Arachis; species Arachis hypogaea. The sequence continues at coordinate 17,339,948 of NC_092047.1, forward strand.
TGTGCTAGGGCTGAGACTTTAAGCAATTCACGTGCAGAGGCCATTTGTGGAGTTGAACGCCAGTTTTTGTGCCAGTTTGGGCGTTCAACTCCAGTTTTTGATCCTTTTCTGGCGCTGGACGCCAGAATTGGGCAGAGGACTGGCGTTGAATGCCAGTTTACGTCATCTATTCTTGTGCAAAGTATGGACTATTATACATTGCTGGAAAGCCCTGGATGTCTACTTTCCAACGCAATTGGAAGCACGCCATTTCGAGTTCTGTAGCTCCAGAAAATCCACTTTGAGTGCAGGGAGGTCAGAATCCAACAACATCAACAGTCCTTTTTCAGCCTGAATCAGATTTTTGCTCAGCTCCTTCAATTTCAGCCAGAAAAATACCTGAAATTACAGAAAAACACACAACTCATAGTAAAGTCCAGAAATATGAATTTTTCCTAAAAACTACTAGGAATAGACTAAAAACTAACTAAAACATACTCTAAACTATATGAAATTATCCCCAAAAAGCGTATAAAATATCCGCTCATCAGTTATCAATTTATTTAGGGGTTTGTTACTTGTGACAACCAAACGTTTGTAAGAAAGGTTGATTGCTTGGTTTAGTAACTATACTTGCAACGAGAGTTTACTATAACTTCTAAACTATCAATCTTCAGTTCTTCAAAATGGCGCCGTTGCCGGGGAACTGCAATCGTGTGCCTTATTATTGGTTATTGTAAATAATTTTCTCTCTCTTTTACTTGTTTATTTGTTTATTTTTATTTTCTCCTTTTATTTGCATTAGCTACTATGAATTCTCACCCCTCTCGCTTTGAGTTTGGTTCTAACTTTGCTGAAGGAAATAGAAGCTACAGCAGGAATATGCATCAAGGTCATACTAATCAAGGATGGATGGAGCCAAGAGGATCTAATCAACCCTTTAGGCAACAACACCCTCCGAGATATCATGGACAAAGACCATTCTACAATGCATACCAAGCTGATAGATATGGTGGACAACCTTGTAACTACCAACAAGCCCCACCCCGTGCCTATAGACCATCCTCTCAATATAACCTTGAACCACCATACTCACAAGCTCCTTTTCACCATTCACCACCATCTGATCCTTATTTACCCCAGTTCCAATCCAATTACTCCCAAACACCACCACTTCTCCATGTACCACGTCCAAATCTATTACCCCGAGAATCAGAGGTTCGCCTCAAGGAAACAGTAGATCAACTTCAAACAACCATTCATCAACTAGAGCAAGCAATAAGTCAATTATCTTCTAGACGTTCGAACATTCAAGGACCTCCCACAGCCCCGTGTGGACAATCTAATGAAGAGCGTAGCATGAAGGAGATACTAGAAACTCCAGTGGACAAGACAGAGCCTGACTTCGTACTAGAACAAGTAGAGGAAGCTATCATTATACAAGAAGAAGAGTTGGTTGAAGACCTAGGAGACGCTGAACTCCCATGGGAATCCAGAGTTGTGGAGAATTCTGTCAAGGACGTTACAATTGATGCTAAGAAGGATAGTGCACAACCCCCGAGGCAAATCTTTTATGAAGAACTAGACAGAATAATCCCAGAAGCAAGTTTTCTTGATGATGATAGTCACAAGGCAAGTTCTCCTAGTGATGAACTTGCATCCACAAGTGAATTCTCTGAGATCGAAGACTCTTCCCCAGATGAATACGAAGATGAAGCGGAGGTAGATTTCTCTCAACCACTCATTTATGACTTAAGTGATGAGGAAGACATAGAAGGTTTTGATCAAGACATGGATGCATTCGAAGAAGGCTTCAAGGAAGTGGAGACATTCATAAAAGAGCACAAGGGAGTAGAACTTATAGAACCACTGGAAACACCTATCCCAAGGCCATTACCACCCAATACAAGCTTCAAGTGGGTACAATCCTTAACCCTTAGCTTTATTTTTCCACTTGAATATGGTTTGCTTGAAACAGATGGCCAGCTTAGAGCTCTCTGCGGCTTTAAGAGTAAGAGGGAAATAGCTCGTACCCAGAGCTGGTGCACAAGGGTCGATAAGGTTCCACGCTTCAACTCGAAGTACAAGGATTGGTCTCATGTTCAATCGAATGGATCACGGAAGACATTTGGTCACCATGATGAGAATATAGTTTTTAAACCGCCCGAATGGACACATATAGATCAAAACGGAGGCGGATTTAAAAGCAAAGTTTGGGATCCTGGAATCTATTCTGACATTCGTCACCCTGGGAGCCTGAGAATCTGTTTGAATCTGCTCAGAAGCTTTACATGCCTAGTTTGGGACCCCGGAGGCTATTGGCATTCCAAGCATTGTTGGAGATTTCTGGATGAATTTAAACATAATCCGTCATATCAGGAAGCTCATCCAATGTCCAACTTAAGGACTTTAACTAAAAGTGTTAGGTGGGAGACAACCCACCATGGTATGGTCGTTCCTTTTTCAGTTTTATTTCGTGTTATTTATTTTTATTTCCTTTTTAATTGAACCTAAATATTATTCACTCACATTGCATACTGCATAACTGCATAAAAAAAAAGGGTGCGCGACGTGACCGCATCACTCATGCGATCGCGTCAGTTGCGACAAACAACCACCCACGCGTCCGCATGATATGGAAATCGGTGTAAGGATCCAACGCCTAGAAAGTTGGGCTGGAATCGTGCAGCTATTGTGCGTTTCGCACAAACGACCCACGCGGTCGTGTCCCTGACGCGATCGTGTCACATGCACAATACCAATCCCATGCGACAGTGTGAGCGACGCGATCGCATCGCGTGGATTGCACAGCACACAAAAGGAAGACAAAGAGTTGCGCTAAAACGATGCTGGCATTGTGCGTTTCGCACAATTTCCAGCGACGCGATCGCGTGCCCCACGCGACCGCGTCATTTATCCTTTTTTCCATTCCAAGCGATCGCGTCAGCCATGCGATCGCGCCGACCACCATTTCCCACCAGCCACGCGACCGCGTGCCCCATGCGATCGCGTGGATTCAAATTTGATAACACCCAGCCACGCGAAACCCTATCCATTCGCGCCCCCCTCCCTAACCCCCTTCCCCTTCTCTCATCTCTGCAACTTCAAGCCACCACCGCCGCACCGCCGACCACTCCCCAGCCCCACCGAAACCCCACCCCTCCCCCATTCTTCCTTCTTCCTTCCTCTTCTCCCACCCAACGCTGCTGCCCCCCTCCGCGACACCACCCCCACCGCGCCGCCCTCAACCGCCGCGCCACCGTTACCCACCACCCACAACCACCTTCCCTTCCCCAACCCTTTCCCCTCCTACCCCCATTCCCCTTCCTATACTCCCCTACCCCCGAACAGCCCCCACCGCCACCGTGCAACCCTCCATCGCCGCGTCAGCCGCCGCCAGCACCACCCCCTACCATCTCTGCCCCACTTTCATTCTTACGACCTTCTAGGTTCCGCTGCATGCCACCCTTATTTCAATTCCTAGTTATTTTCATATCTCTTTTAATTTATGCTTCATTTTAGGCTAGTTAGATATGCATGTTGTAGTGGATTCTAGGTTGTTAGGTAGCCTAGGATGTGGTTAGTGGATTTAGGCCTGATAATTGCGCTGTTCATGCTACTTGTTTTATAATTTTCACAATTCTGCTGTTTCTGTGATGTTAGTATTGTTCATATGCTGTAATTTACTGTTTCATGCTGCTTTTTACACTGCTTTTTCATGTTCATATTCTTTATATGTAATTGCAGCTATGTTTTAATCATATGAACTGTCCTACTTATTGTTTATTCTCCGAGAACATCCAATTTTAGCCGGAATGCTGCCCAAATTTTTTGTAAACTGTTTTAATTTTCATTCATGTGTTGGTTTTGGCAATTTAAAATTTTTTCTTTACTCAGCTTTTACCAAACAAATTCATGAATGACAGGGCGAGCTTTCTTATTCTTTTCAATTTCCTGGTTTATAAATTGCAACTTGGATGATTCAATTCCACTTTTTGTTATTCCCATATGAATCATCATCAATTTCCTTGCTTAATTATGAGTTATCTGTTACTTATCGTTGTGAATTTTCGTTCCTTAGAAAATGATCATCATATCACTTACTCTAATCCACTTTTTACTAATTCACTAATTTTAACTTTCTAAACTCTTTTTCATTCCTAACCAACCTAACTTTCAAAATATATCTTCTAGTTTTTCACTATTCTCTTTAACCTTCTAACCAAGGCATGATGATAATTTTTCCTAATTAACATGAATTCTCATACATTTTGGATTGTGAATTTTTCTTCTCAGAATTTTAACTCCTATACAATCCTTAATGCACATTCACTTAACTCATTTTCATTATTTTATCGCTCCTTTGCCACTATATGCTTAGTTTGCTATTTGCCTACTTGTTTTCCTGTTTTCATTATATACTGGCTTTCTGTTTTTCAGGATGTCGGACTCCCAAAGAAAAGGAAAAGGAAAGGCTACCACTGGCAAACGGAAAAGAGGAGAATCCTCTATGTCTATCATAGACATCATGCATGATGACTCCTGGCGGGAGAAACACTTCACCCCACAGGAGAAGGCTGACCAGCTACTCCCTGCTACTGACCCCATTAAGTTTGCAAACCGATACTACGAGCTGAAGTATCCGGTGTTTGCAACCTCCAGGAACCTGTACCTGGAGCGGACTCTAAAAATCCCAGAAGAACTCCAGCAATACACCTCTGACCAGATCAAACAAAGAGGCTGGTTCTTCTTGGAGAGAAACCTGACAGAGGTCAATGCATCTTGGGTAAGGGAATTTTACTGCAATTACTTCAAAACTACCCTAGATGCAGTGAACCTAAGAGGGAAGCAGATACTGGTCACTGAAGAGGCCATTGAGGATGTTTTGAAGCTTCTGCCTAAATCTGATCAGCCAGATGGTTATCAAAAGGCTGAGGAAGACATGCGCTTCATGAAATTTGACTGGGATACCGTCAAGGCGAGGATAGCCCTTGACCCGACTGTTCCATGGGTCATGGGTCAGAACACCACCATGCCTAAGGGAATCAAGCGAATTTACTTAAATGATGAGGCTCGGCTATGGCATCAGATCCTGAGCAACTTTGGGATGCCGAGTACTCACGAGACGGAGCTACCTGCCGCTATGATCACCCTCCTATGGTGTGTGATGGAGGGTAAGGACCTGTACCTACCACGCTTTATCCGGTACTATATGGCCATGGTCCACGTCCGAGGCACTCTTCCCTTTCCATATCTGATTACACAGCTAGGCCGTCGAGCTGACGTGCCTTGGGAGGATGCTGATGAGAGGCCACCTGCTGCAAAATGCAAGAAGATTATCCCTCACAGCAGGAACTTTCTGGCTTTGGGCTACAGACCTCCATTCCTCTTAGCTCCTGGTGATACAGCCACACCGTCTGCTGGCCCCTCTTCCTCTACAGCTACCCCAGCTACCCCAGCTACCACCACTGCACCTCCACCTGCCTCAGAGCCAGTTTATCACCTCGTACACCGCCTGTTTCAGCAGCTGGACCAGATGGAGCACCGCAGCCAGCGCCAATATGAGAGATCTGAGCGTCGCAGCAAGCGACGCTACGAGCACCTGAAGCTGATGATACGATCTAGCGGCGACATCTCCTCTGAGCTTGACGCACCATCAGAGCCATCTGAGGAGGAGGCGGATGAGCACGAGGAGGAGATCCATCCACAGAGAGAGGCTGCGCAGGCAGGCACGGAGCATGCTGCACCCCAGCAGGAGGCTGCACATCAGATCCAGGCTGCGGACACAGAGATCCCTATTCAGTTAGCACCTCCTCTGCAGCAGACAGACCCTTAGACCACCACCACAGAGACTCCAGCCACCCATCCTTCCAGTGATGACACCCCTTCACACCCTGCTTGAGTGAGCATCAGGGACGATGCTTCATTTTAAGTGTGGGGAGGTCGCCATCTCTAGCGTATTTTTTGGTGAAACATTACAGACTCTTTTTCTTTATTTTACTATTTTTCTGTATTTTTATCTTTATTTTTATTTTTATTTTCTCAGTACTTATACATTACTCTTTTCATGTATTTTTACTATATTTCTGCATCTTGCACTTTCATTCATATTTTAGCCATTTAGTTTAGTTGCAATTCTAACTTATTAGTTATAGAATAATGTGGATAAATTAGTATAGTTTACCCCTTTTTAGCATATGATAGTTTAGCTTAGATTGAAAATAAAAAGAAAGTAAACTAGAGACTTTAATATAAACAATCCACACACCTTGTATATATAGCATTACATGTTAGTTAGTTAACAACATTTCATCAAGGAGAAACACTAAAACTTTAAAGCCACCTTAAGAATTACATTGAGAATAATGGGAACTCTTAATTTTTACTTGCATGACATATATAATTGATATATGATTTTTGAGTTAGAGAACACACAGCCTGTGAGTTTTGAGCTTAATTGTATGGTTACATTCAAACCATAATTTTTATTCCTGTGTGTTCCACCCTTCTTTTTTTTTATTCTGGTGTTCTTTACTTTGTTTTAATCTATATGTCCGATTATAGAATATAGATACATACCAAGAAAGTGATTGAGGCCATTGTTTGATTCTAGCTCACTTATCCCAAAATTAGCCTACCTTTTACATCACCCTTGTTAGTCCCCTTGAGCCTTTAAATCCCCTCTTGTTTTATAACCACATTACTAGCCTTAAGCAGAAAAACAAAATAAAAAATTCCAAGTTGAATCCTTGGTTAGCTTAAGATAGAAATTGTGTAATTGTTTAAGTGTGGGGAAACTTTATGAGAACATGGATGATAGAAACAAAGGTAGAAAGCTGAAAAGAATAAAGATGTTTCAAAATAAGAATTTTTGGGAAACATGCTCATGTGAAATTAAAGTAATTAAATTACCATGTGCATTAAAAAAAATCAGTATTTAAATAAATGGGATACAAAAGAATTCCCCAAATGCAAAATAAAGCAATGCACATGGGACAAAATTAAAATTAATGCATGAGCATGTAATATCAAAAGTGGGAAAATTGGGTGAATAGGTAAAGAAGCTCTGTTTTACAAAGTATGTATGTTAGGTGAGATCTTAGACTAATCAAGGATTCACTTATTAGCTCACTTAGCCTTATACATATATCCTTACCTTTACCTTGGCCCCATTACAACCTTAATTAAAGATCTCATGATTTTTGTATGCCTATATTCTATAATTGTTGATTGGTTAGATGAAGAACAAAGTTATAGAAAGTAAGGATAAAAAGAAGAATAGAGTGATTAACCCAATAAACACTGAGTGACTAGAGAGTAAACACAAAATCCAGTGAGGGTTTAATAGCTCATCAACATATATCTCTGCTTAAATTGTTAATTGTCTTGCAAGTTTGTAAAATGTTTTTCTTTCCCATCTCAATTGTAAAAAGTGCTTTATTATTATCTAAGGTTTGGCTATGCATACATGGTTCCTTGAGAATGTGAATTAATTCAACTACATGTAAGCTTTATATACAAGTGAATAAAAATTAGAATTGCATAATTCATTTAGGTAGTTGCATTTAGAATAGATTGCATTGCATGAGATTCTACCACTTTAACCTTACCTTACTCTTTATATTGGATTTAGCATGAGGACATGCTATTGTTTAAGTGTGGGGAGGTTAATAAACCCATATTTTATGATATATTTTGTACTTAATTTAAGTGATTTATTCAATCCTTCACCCACTTATTCATGTAAATTGCATGGTTTTTACTTTCCCTTTCTTATTATGTGATATATGTGAAAAACATGTTTCCTATGCTTTAAAAACAATTATTTTAATTACCTTTATTATCATTCGATGCCGTGATTTATGTGTTGAGTAGTTTCAGATTTTCTAAGGCAGGAATGACTTAAAGGATGGAAAGAAAACATACAAAAATGGAAGGAAAGCATAAAACGGAGTTTCTGAAGAAACTGGCAGCGACGCGATCGCATGGACGACGCGGCCGCATGCCAGCACGAAATGGCAGTGACGCGACCTCGTGACTGACGCGATCGCGCGCCTTGAGCGAAACGCATATGACGCGGACGCATGACTGAAGCGACTGCGTGACAAGGAAAACTCCAGATGACGCGACCGTGTGACCCACGCGGACGCGTGACAGAGGCCACGCACCAGAAATTATAGAAAATGCTCCCAGTGATTTCTGAAGCCCTTTTTGGCCCAAATCCAAGTCCAGAAAGCACAGATCAGAGGTTATGAAGTGGGGAAATGCATCCATTCAAGGGGAGTCACCAATTAGTTACTTTCTGATGAATTAGATGTAGTTTTGAGGGAGATGTTCTCTCCTCTCTCTTTTAGGATTTAGAATTAGGATTTCTTTTGCTTTCAGGATTATCTCTTTTTACCAAGTTCAATATTCCTTTTTATTTATTTCTCAATTTAATTTATGAACTCTTTTATGTTACAGATTACTCTTTGAATTAATGTTATTTGAGGTATTTCAGTTTATGATTGCTTTCTTTTATTTATGTTACTATTATTCCCAATCTGAAGATATTTTTATTCGAGTAGATTTACTTTCCCCCCCCCTTTTGGTCTTGGTTAAGAAATCAGTAACTCAGGAGTTATCAAACTCAACACGATTGATAATTGTTATCTTTGCTAATTGAATTGAACTTCAGTAATCCCAATCTTTTCTTAGGAAATAAATAGGATTCGAAGATCACATTAATTATTCACTTATCCTTCCTTTGCTTTAGTAAAGGTTAACAAAGTGGAATTAAGATTCAATTGTCATCATTATTGATAAGGATAACTAGGATAGGACTTCCAATTTCTCATACCTTGCCAAAAGTTTATTTACAGTTATTTATTTATTTTAATTTCCATTTAATTTACTTGCCATTAAATTACTTGTTCCTCATTCTCAAAACCCCAATTTACAATTTTCATAACCAATAATAAGAACATACTTCCCTGCAGTTCCTTGAGAAGACGACCCGAGGTTTAAATACTTCGGTTATCAATTTATTTAGGGGTTTGTTACTTGTGACAACCAAACATTTGTAAGAAAAGTTGATTGCTTGGTTTACTAACTATACTTGCAATGAGAGTTTACTATAACTTCTAAACCATCAATCTTCAGTTCTTCATTACTCATCCTCTGATAAGGATGAGAATACTAGGAAAGAGCAAGTTGCTCGGTACCTAGGAGCTCTCATAAAGTTGAATACCATGTTATTTGGTACAAAGCCTTTGGAGGAAGAACCTCCACTGCTCACCAAAGAGCTAAATGTTTTGGTTCAGCAGAAGCTACCTCAGAAGCTTCCAGATCCTGGACACTTCCTAATCCTTTGCACCATAGGCACCATGACCCTTGAGAAGGCTCTGTGTGACCTAGGTCAAGCATAAACCTCATGCCACTCTCTGTAATGGAGAAGCTGGGAATCTGATAATGAGATTTGCTCAATGGTCTAGAATTTCTCTTCTAGAGATAAGAACTTCGTTGTAAGCATAGTTCTAAACCAACAAACAATTCCCACATCAAAAATTTGAGTTGTCACAAGTACAAACCCCAAATAAGAATAAACCGAAGTATTTAAACCTCGGGTCATCTCACAAGGAATTGCAATGAAGTGTTAATTATTGGCTATGAAGATGCAAGGGGGTTTGATTTGTAGTTAACAAGAAAAGTAAATAACAAGAAAGTAAATGACAAGAACTAATAAAAGAAATGTAAAGAACTCTTGGCTAGACATAGGTAATTGAGATCACCATCCTTGTCTACATACCATATATTGAGAATTATGAGAGGCCAACCTATTAAGTCTACCTCCAAAAGCTTTAAGTACGTAATATCTACTCCTAAGCTTGAGGTATGTCAAATAGGTTTGATCACATCAACCCATAAGTCCCAACCTATCTACTAATTAGATTAGTAGTGGGTTAGTGTTAATGGATATCAAATTGACCACCAAGGGTTCTCAAATCACCAATTCAATGAGACCCAATGACTCAAGGTCACTCAATTCCCTTAGCCTAGGCCAAGAGTCAAGAAAACTACTCAAAAACTAGTGGAAGCATTTTAACAAACACCTAGAGTGCAAGAAAAGTAAACATCACCACATACCAAAATTAACAAGATCCATAACTATCATCAACAAGAAATCAACAATAACAATGGAGGTAACATAAAAGAGACATAGAAACATGAAATTGCATTCAAAGAAATCAAGATTCAACAATGGTTCATAAACATAAAAATGACAAAATAGGGAAATTAACAACAAGAACTAGAAGAAAAAAGATGTAACAACAAGAAATTAAAAGAGAAAACTAAATCAAAACAAGAATTGAAAGATGAATTTGAGAGAATTAAACCTAAACTACCCTAAATTCTAGAGAGAAGAGAGAGCTTCTCTCTCTAGAATTCTACCCTAAAACATGGTGAAAAATAAACTATGACTACTTGGTTCATTCCCCCCTCAATCCTTGGATTCAATAGCATCAGAAATGAGTTGGATTGGGCCCAAAATGAGCTAGAAATCGCCCCCCCAACGAGTTGCATAAAGTGGACCCACGTTGCTCCATCGGCACGCGCATGTACAGTGCGCATGTGCGCTCCTATACGTCAGGCAACTATAGCAAATTTTATATCATTTCAAAGCCACGGATGTTAGCTTTCCAACGCAACTGAAACCGCTTCATTTGGACCTCTATATCTTAAATTATGGTCGATTGAGTGCGAAGAGGTCAGGCTTGACAGCTTTACGGTTCCTTCATTTCTTCATGAGTTCTCCCACTTTGCATGCTTTTCTCCTCACTTCTTCCATCCAATACTTGCCTTCTAAACCTGAAATCACTTAACAAACATATCAAGGCATCGAATGGAATTAAAGTGGATTAAATTTAGCTATTTTAAGGCCTAAAAAGCATGTTTTCACATTTAAGCACAAATTTAGGGAGAATTACAAAACCATGCTATTTCATTGAATAAATGTGAGAAAAGGTGATAAAATCCCCTAAAATAAGCACAAGATAAACCACAAAATTGGGGTTTATCAAATCTCTCCACACTTAAACCAAGCATGTCCTCATGCTAAGAATAAAGAAGGACAAGAAAAGGGATATGAACATTTATTCAATGCAAATAAACTATATAAACCTATCTACATGCATGCAACTAAATGCAAAATGCTTCTACCTACTTGGTTAAAAGCAAATCAATCTCCAAGAACATATTTGAGCAAGTAGGGCAAAGGTCATATGACGACTCACAAACTCTACCAATTCAAATATCAAAATGAAGTTCAAATAGACTTGCAAGAAGAAAGCTCATGAAAGCCAGAAACAAGGAATTGAGCATCGAACCCTCACCGGAAGTGTATCCGCTCTAGTCGCTCAAGTGTATAGGGTCGATCACTCAATTCTCTTCTACTCATGCTTTCCAAGATTTATTTTTCATCTAACAATCAACAATTATTCAATGCATGCATACATTCATCATGAGGAATTGTTCATAGGTTGTAATGGGGTTAGGGTAAAGGTAAGAATGCATATGATCAAGTGAGCTTGAAATTTGTATCTTTGATTAGCTTAAGCTCTCACCTAACACATGTAACAACCTATACAATTCTATTACACAACCTAGCTACCCATGATTCCCACTTTTTTTTCCACATACTCATGCATTCTTTTTAATTCACCACACATATGCATTGATTTTTTATTGAACTTTACCTTGGGACATTTTTGTCACCTTTTTATTTCTTTTTCTCTTTTTTTTCTTTTTCTATTTTTTTTCTTTTATATATATATGTTCTTTTTCTTTTTCTTTATCATTTTTTTTAAAGTATATACAAACGTATCAATGCATATGGTTTTACATATAGTGCATGAATATGTACCCAATTCCCAATATTTTTAACAAAAAAAAAAACAAAAGTTACACTTTTACCTCAACCAATGTCCCAAGTTTTTCATACCCAATTGATACACACCATCACTAGCCTAAGCTAATCAAAGATCCAAATTAAGGGACATTTATTGTTTTTCACTTAGGGTTAGTGATGTGCTAAAATTAAGAACAAAAGGGATTAAATAGGCTCAAAATTGGCTAACAATGGTTGATGAAAGGTAGGCTATTTGGGTAAGTGAGCTAAATGAAATAATGGCCTCACTCATATAAATGCATGTATACATGGAATAATGAACATAAAGAATCAAACAATTCAAATATTACAATCATAGAGAGAGAACAATGCACACAAGAATAAAAATAAGTGGTTATAAGATGTAACCACACCATTTGGCTCAAAACTCACATGCTTGTGTTCTTAGCTCAAAAACCATGTTCCAAAATACATTCTTCAAGCAAGTTTGTCACAAAAAAAAAATTCAAATTGGTAGGGTGCCCCAAAACAATTTTTCTTGGAAAAGAAATCATCACCCTAACCAAGTAGTCCTAACATAAAAAGAAGTGGTAAAATATGTACAAATTCTAACTATCATGCAACCTATCATGCAATGCAACAACTAACTATCAAAGAAAAAAATTAAGAATTGGTGTTGAAAAAGGAAATTGTTACCCATGGAGATCGGTCGGACGACCTCCCCACACTTAAAAATTCGCACCGTCCTCGGTGCATGCAAAGAAGAACAAGGTGGATGGGTTGCTACAATTGATGAGCTCCTTTAAAAGGTTGTGCGGGTGAACTTGTGTGTTGCCCCATTTAGAAGCCTTTCCGTTCCTTTCCTTCTTGGTGGCCAACCTAAAAAGAAAGAGAAAGAAGGATAATTAAGCCTACATCAAAGATATCAAAGCAATAGAGCATAGGCGGGGGCTAATGCCAAATAAGAGTAAGGTCCTCACTACATGTTAGCTACGCATGTAAGTGAGAGAGCAATATAGGCAAAGGGCATATCAACTAATACTTGATACAAGAGGAAAGTCAAAGCATGGGTACATGACATGAAGAGCATGTTGCATCAAGCTTAATCAATAATTGACACAAACAAGATTAGTGATAAGCATGAGAGCATTTGGTCCCATCCTGACTCAATGATGATGAGGTATAAAAATAAGGGATCATGAGTCAGGAAGGACTAAAGCACTAATCTTGTGTGTAGAGCAAATATTACGATTAATGCCAAACAAGTCATGAAGCACCTAGAGTAACCAAGAAATTCTCAACAATTGAGTAAGAGAATTCAACACCATTATTAAAACAAGAACTTAAAAAAAAGAAAACAAGAACAAGTTATAAAAACAAAATTAAAATGCAATGGGTGATAATATGCAAATGCAACATATAGAAGAAAATGAAAATAAGAGAAATAAAAAGTGGAATTTTGAAAAGAAAATAAGAAAGGAAATAAAGTAAGAAAGGAAAAAAGAAGGAGAAAGAAAAAGGAAGAAACTAGAAGGAAAAGAAGATAAGAAGGGAGAAAGAAAACAGGGCAGAACAGGGGCAAAACAGGGCGCGGAGGGCGACGCGTACGCGTCACGCACACGTGCGCGTGGGTGGGCAGGCGAGACAGGCGACGCGGATGTGCATAGCACGCATACGCGTGGATGTGAAGATGGCGGCTGGCGCGTACGCGTCATGCACGCTTGCGCGTGGGTCGCAGGCACATAATAGGCACCAACTGGGCATAAATCTCTGGTTTTTGTACCAGGAGTGTGGGATGCACCACCGACGCGCACGCGCACAGCACGCTCGCGCGCAGATGCCCTCTCTTTCTTTTTTTTTTTATGATTCTTAGAACAAAAACATGGTACTCTCCTAATCTACAAGCATTCTAAAACAATCAAAAATCAAATTTAACAACAAATCTTTTTGGTTTTTGAGAAATTTTCAAAGACACTAAAAACAAAACTTATACTACAAGAAAAACACTACTCAACAACAACTAAGCTACAACTTAAGGCACAAAAATAATCAAACAAACCAACAACCAAAATATTAAAATAAGAGTATGCAAAGAAGGAAACTACCTAACAATGGCAACCCAATTCATCCATTGATTATATTTACAAGAGAATGGAAAGAGTTTACCATGGTGGGGTGTCTCCCACCTAGCACTTTTAGTTTAAGTCCTTAAGTTGGACCATTGATGGGGGGTCCTTGCTAGGGTAGTTTATGATTGAATTCATCCTTGAATTCCCACCATTGTTTGCATCTCCAAGGTCCACCGGGATCCCAAATTAGGCGCACAAGGCCTTCAAGTAAGCTTAGGTAGATGACAAGACCCCAAGAGTTTTGATTATTGAAATGAATTCCGGGGTCCCAAACCTTGTTCTTGCACCCATCTTCTTGTTGACTATCATAGTTAAATTTGGGTGACAAGACTTGTGAATTCTCAATTGAGCATCCAAATATTCTCCTAGACCCATGCAATTTGGTTTTACACTAACCATTGCCATTCAACTTTGAGCATGCAACCATCATGAACTTAGAGTGATGTTTCCAACCACTACATAACTCTCTCCTACTCTTAACTCCCCAAAGAGATCTAAGTTGACCATCATTTTCAATCAAACTATATTCAAGTGGGAAAGTAAAGATTAGAGATAAGAATTGTACCCACTTGAATGTTGTGTAGGATGGTGACTTAGGAAGGGGTGGTCCCAATGATCTTGCAAGCTCCACTCCCTTGTGCTCTTCCTTGACTATCTTCACCTCTTTACAACTTTCCTCAACTTCAACCTCTTCCTCTTGGTGGCTTGCTTCCAATTCAATTTCTTCTTTATTGCTCACCAAAGGCATGAGAGGTTGTGCATCTTCTTCTTTGACCTCAATTTCAGGCCCAATGGGAGATGATTCAATTGTAGATAGGAACTCCTCAATGATTGAATCCATCTCTTGATCAACCTCTTCAAAGTCTTCAATCATGATATGCTTTGGAGGTTGTACACCCTCCTCAACATCAACATCAAGCATCTTGAAAGAGGACTCTCTAATTCTACATTCCCATGGACTTCCAACATCTCCTATGTTTTCAACCACTTTTTCCGGCTCATTTATCTCAACTTCTTCCCCTTGTGACAATTCTTGCTTCAACTCCTCTTCTTCACCTTGAAGTTCTAAGCTCACTCCCTCACTATGCTCCTTAATTGCTTCTCCACATTCAACAATGGGAGTTCCTTGATCGCATAGGCTTAGGAGGGAGGAGACCTGATAAACCATTATTTTATGATTTATATTGTGTTTAATTGGGTGGTTTTATCAAGTCTTTACCCACTTATTCATATGATTAGCATGATATTACAATTCCTTCCCAAATTGTTCCATGGTTGAAAACTTGCTTCCTAGAGATCTTTTAATTATGTATTTTAATTCTCCTTTATACCATTCGATGCCGTGATCCGTGTGTTAAGTGTTTCAGGCTTCATAGGGCAGGAATGGCTTAGAGAATGGAAAAGAAGCTTGCAAAAATGGAAAGAACACAAGAAACCAAGGAGATGACCAGCGAACACTGACGCGAGCGCGTGCCTCACGCGAACGCGCAGAATGGAGAAATTCACAGCGACGCGAGCGCGTGCCTGACGCAAACGCATAGACTGGAGTCTGCACAAATGACGCAAATGCGTGGACGAAGCGAACGCGTGACAAGGAAAATCGCTGAATGACGCGAACGCGTAGACGACGCGTACGCGTGACCTGCGCGATCTGCAGAAATAACAGAATATGCTGGAGACAATTTCGGGCCGCGTTTTAACCCAATTTTTTTGCCCAGAAACAGATTAAAGCTAGGGAACATATAGAGACTCAACACGCATCAACTCACATTCAGATACATTCACATACATTGATATTAGGATTACTTTTAGTTTTAGATCTGAATCTAGATTCACTTTGCATTCATAGTTTATGCTTTTGCTTTGGATGTTGGATGTTGAAGAATCATCACCTTCGTAAAGTCACTATTTTAGTTTGTTTCCTTATTCCTCTACTCTTTTCAGTTGTTCATTAATCATATTCAGATAAATATGTTGCATTTTGGATTTATTAATATATAGAGTTACTTTTATTTTTATGAGTATTAATTCCATGTCAATGGAGTAGATTTTTTACTTGACATGGGGTTGATTAAAGAGGAGACACTTGAGTTGGAATGCTCAAGTGCTTAGTTAAATTGGACGTTGTTGGCTAATTCTTTATAAAAGCAACAACATTTTTCTTCATTCTTATTATTTAATTTATCCAAAATCTTATAAAAATTTTGGCAGAATCTTCCCTAAAACTCGGACTTTTTCACCCTTCAAGAGTTCCATCTAAACCGTTTCCAAAAATTAATAATTTCTCAATATAAATATTCTTGGTTTGTTATCTTTAATTGCCTTTAAGTTATTAAATTTTCACACATTAGGACAACAAACAAGATGTTCAAATCCTAATCTACCCACCAGCATTGTTACTAATTAATTTTATTATTTGAGCATTAAATTCCATTTTGATTCATTAACAATTTCATTCAATTATGTAACAAATCTTAAATTATCAAAATCGAATCAATCACACTTTATTAGAGATAATCGGGCCATAAAATGCTCAACAACTCAAATGCACGTATTTTCTAAACTTTTGAAACATTCCAAATTTGTTAAAAACAAACAACCCCTACCTCAATTAGTCAAA
This sequence comes from Arachis hypogaea, assembly GCF_003086295.3. Lineage (NCBI taxonomy): Eukaryota > Viridiplantae > Streptophyta > Magnoliopsida > Fabales > Fabaceae > Arachis > Arachis hypogaea. The sequence continues at coordinate 17,356,563 of NC_092047.1, forward strand.
ATCCAACAACACGACAACAATAGCGGTAGTACTAGTGGTTTTGATGACTCCTCGCAACAACGATAACCACAAAGACAGCATGCAATTATGGTAACTCAACCCTACGACATCAACATCTCAAAATCTTTAATAGAATATAACATAAGTTAGTTATTTTTGTTTTAAACATTGGAATTGAATTCTAAGAGATTTTTAAACACACTGTTATAGAAAAAAAACGTCAATATTTAAGACATCAAATAACCTATATAAAAATAAAACTAAAAAATATAAAACAATAAGGCCAAACACTAATATTTTTTAAAAAAAAAATGAGAAAAAATAGACTTTATATAAAAAAATGTGACAAATTTTATATACTTATTAAAAAGAGAAATAACATTAAAATTGAATATATAAAGTAATTTAAAGAGAAATGAATATTTAGAAAACACGTTATAAAAGAATTCTGAGATAATACAAAAAAAAATTATAAAAAAATGAAAATATAATAAAATCCAAAGATTTACTATAAAGACAGAAAATTATGCCACCTAAAAAATTTCTTATTTGATAAAACAAAAGATATTAAATGTCTAAAGATGATTTTAGAATTATCCTAATTTCTCCTTTAATATATCAATAAAGAACGAAAGGTGTCGCCCCTCTTTAGTTGTATTATGTCATAGTTTTTTAATATAATTGAAATGGTGCAACGTATTTAAATCAGGGTACTTGAATCAGGTCATTATCCAACTTAACATCCTGATACAAATTCGTTGCACTTTTTCAACTCTATGAAAAATGCTAAATCATGATTTTGATATTGAACCAGTGAGCAAGTTCAGAAACAGAAGAGGCTGATTCTCCCATTTGTATATTATTATTCAGCAAAAAGACAGATTAAACTAATGAAAAGCTAAAAATGACCTAAAAATAACGAAACCTTTTTGATACTACGAATCAAAATATGATTTATCAAAGAGAAGATCAATGAAATTGGGTTCGCATGGAAAGCTTCATGGACAAAAACTGGTTTCCCCACGTTACAAGTATTTTGAAACAAATCCTTCAGACAGCCCCTACTTCCAACAAAATTCAAACCTAATTCACATTAACAAGAGATTCATACCATAGAAAGCCACCTTAATCCACACACAGTCAATGTAAAGTTGGAGATCTGGGAACTGAAAAAGCCTGTATAACTACAAAATGTTAAGAATCCCTCTCATCTGAGGGATCACAATCACCGGCAGCAAGTGGATCTTCTCTAGTTTCCGAAGGATTCTCAGCTGGACCGGGTTGCTCTTCGTTTTCATTGTTCTCAGGGTGGAAATTGATGGGGAACTTTGTGACCCTTGGTTTGTCAGATAAAATGTTCCTCTGAACCCTGTCAACTAAGACCTTTGGTGGAGGTTCCTCCCTCAGCTGCTCATCATCATAATCATTGTTCACATAATAGCCAACACGAATGAATTCTTGACCCAGATAAGAGCATGTCAGAAGCAGCACAGTGACACCAATTATATCTTCTTCGCGAATCTTTGATGGGTCCGGTGGATCTGCCTGCCATAACATTATTTATAAGTTTGATTCATTGAGCGATTGCAACTCAGAACTGAAATGGTATTTATAAACCTTGCCTGTAAAACAAAGCGATAGTTTCCAATGTTGACCGGACCAACAAGGACACTCTCTAATAATTGGTCATAGGTCTCATCCTCAGCAGATCCAACATAAATGAGCTTCCATTCCAAATCTGTACCAACATATGCAGCAAGCTTGATTAAAACCAAAAGTATAGTGGACATCAGCAGCAAGAAGAATTCAAGATTGAAATGATGGCAACACTGGTAGAAAAATATGCTTCATTACAGCTATTTACCATAACTTGACATGAGAATTCAGATTAAAAGTTAGTTCTCAAAAATCCTTGTGTTACGTATGTTCATGTGTCAATGTCTTGAACATTTCTTTTGAAAAAAAAAAGGTCCTGATAATGTACAATTTTAGAGTCATCTATTGTGAAACAAAAAGGGCACTATTCCAAAATTAACCATGTTAGGTATACACCAAAATCAGTTACCATTGTAAAATACACATTAAAAAATATTATTTAAGTTTCAGTCTCCATCTCTAAAAATTTTAGTCCTCAGTATCCCTACTTTTTTGAGGTACTGAAATACTAAAATTTTGGAGACAGAGACAGAAATTTTAGTACCAGTCTCTGAACCAACAAACATGATACTGAGTCTCAGTCTCTCAGTCTCTGTCTCAGTACCTCAAAACAAACACTACCTAGGTACTTTGGTGGCAGAGTCTAATTGAGATGAATTGACAAGTTTGCTGATCTAAAATAATTAGGGACAGGAAATTCGTGGTACTGATACTGAAACACCCATTTTTTGTAGTTAAATCACAAGGAAACAATTATGAAATAAAGAAATATTTGACATCTGAGTTGTGCTAAGAAGCTACATGTTGTGGTTCCTACAGGCCGAGCGTCAAGCTAGATCTATAGACATGGGCATGGATGAAATCAAAAAGCAATTCCATATTCTATCAACATAACACTGCATTTATCGAAGCTGGAATCCTAAAAAGGTTTGGGGAAGAGAGGTTACGAACCATCTTTGAGAGGAGTCAAACACTCATAGGAGATCTCGAACTGAAACGGGGTGAGAAAGGAAGCAGGGTTATCTAGCACCGTCACGTTGGTGATGTTCACGGCGCTCATCCTTCTCTTCTGGAACCTTCCACTCTGCCAAACACTTTTCAAACTTGCCCTTGCCCTTACCTTTACCCTTGGATATTGGCGGGAGTTTGAAGCTTGAAGCCAGGCGTACTCTCTGCTCGCTACTCCAACAAGTCAATTCAAATAACAAATTATAAAGTAACATGGCTCATTTTATTGCATAAGGCCCTTCTACCCTCTCCTCTTTCCCTCGCTACCCTCTCTTTGCCACAAGCATATTTATCAAAACTGAACTGGTAATTGATCCGGTCATACAACCGGGTCATTGAGTCACTGGTTAACCCGATTGATCCAGTCATAATTGAATAAAAATATAAAATTATAAAAATAAAATCAAAACTTAAAATGCATGTCTTCACAAACATATTAATAAGAATTACGTATCAGTTCTTAGACATAACTAATACTTTCTCAATTTAAACGAACAAGAGAGAGCAAAAGATAACAAAGCGAAAAATCAAATCCAAGGAGTGATCCCAAAGTCGGCATCTATATCCTCATAGGACAAATTTAGAACTTGACCAACATTTTTCTCATTTTGATTTGCATCTGTATCTTCCGTAGCATTGTTACTCGGTTCCATCATTACTAAGAATTAAATCAATCAATAATTCAATACTAAATTAAATCTATTATTAATTTATTATAGCAACAAATTCAGCTCATTGATAATTTTCAAAAAAAAATTCATTTATGATAATTTTCAGCAACAAAACCTTTAGCTCCAAATATGATTTACAGCAACAAAAAAATTTAGCTAAGTGATTATTTAAGCAAGACAGCAACAAATTCAAGGTTCTTGATGATAATCAGCAACAGATTCAACTCAGTGATGTTTTTCAGCAACAAAAAAATTAGCTCGGTGATATGTTAAGCAACAAATTCAGCTCATTGATAATTTTCAACAACAAATTAAACTATGATAATTTTCAGCAACAAAAACTTTAGCTCCAAACATGATTTACAGCAACAAAAATTTTAGCTAAGTCATTATTTCAGCAAGACAGTAACAAAAACAACCACCAGTGATGATTTTCAGCAAAAATTCAAGGTGTAGTGATTATTTACAGCAACGAAAATAAAAAAGAAAGAACAGGGCAATCTGTGCGAACTCACCTGCCCAGAGACCAATTGACGGTGAAGGAAGCTGACCAACTGACGGCCGAAGCAAGACGACGACAACGACCACCAGCCGAGGGACCAGATGCCGGTTCCGTCTGCTTCTGCCGCCGGCGACTGACGACACAGTAAGTGAGTGAGCGAGACCGGAGACAAGAGAGCTTGAGAGAGTGAGGGCCAGTGGTGAGTGGGCTCGAGAGAAGAGAGACGTTGAGGGCTTGAGCTTGATCACTGATCAGATTAGGGCATTGGGTGCCTCAATTGAAAACGGCGTCGTTTTTAATTTTTTTGAAAACATTAAAACATGACCCGGTCCGAGTTATATAAACCGGCCGGATCAGGTCGACTGATGCTTGGACAGTTCAAAGAGTGATTCGATCTGGTCAGATGATCGAATTTCCAATCGAGCTAGATCTCATAACTATGGCTACAAGTCTTTCGGCTCAGGATTCGGTGGTCCTAGAACGTTTGGACCACTTAGTGGTCTCATAACAAAATATTTTTTTAAGTTTTTTTAACAACTGCTACATAATCCTTTAACTAATTTTAATTATAAATTGACCTCATATATTTTATATAATTATAAAAACGATTTTTTATTTTATAAATAATTATTTTATCATAAATCTATCATGTTCATTAACAATCAAGAACAAAAATGTATGGGGTCTGATTGTTAATAATTATTTTTATTCTTGATTGTTAATGAACATGATAGATTTATGATAAAATAATTATTTATAAAATAAAAAATCGTTTTTATAATTATATAAAATATATGGGGTCAATTTATAATTAAAATTAGTTAAAGAACTATGTAGCAGTTGTTAAAAAAACTTAAAAAACATGTTTTGTTATGGGACCACTAAGTGGTCCAAACATTCTAGGACCACCGAATCCTGAGCCCAGAAACATAGACAAATTGCGAGGTCATAGGTTTTAAAGGAAAAAATTTACTAAATTTATAGGTGTTGTTTGTGATAATATTTTTAGTAAAAATAAAGTATTTTTAGTTTTGACATTCAACTATTTATTCATATAAAACAAAATCAAAATACTTAATAGTCAATATTAGTTAAGATTGTAATTTTATTTTATTTAAAAAAATATTTTCGATTATAAATTATAAATATGATTATAATATGTGACTAACGATTGATATATAAATGAATTATGCTTTACAAAACATTAAAACGAAATCATATTTTTAACAACTTAAATATCAAATTTAAGATTTTATTTAGCAATCAATCAAATTTCAATTTCTCTCAGTAAACAGAAAAGAAGTATTTGTCAAGGCAGTAGCAATAGCTGTTCCACTTTATACTTTGAGTTGTTTTAGATTACTTGACTTCTTATTAGAGAAAGTACAAAAGAAGATAATAAACTTCTGGTGGGGCAAAAAGATTTGAAAAGAAAACAGTGATAGATTAAATGGGATATTATCAGTTGAGAGAAAACTCAAGGAGGCCTGAGAATCAAGAATTTAAAAGCTTTCAATCTGACCATGCTAGCCAAACAAGGATGAAGAATAGCCACTAAATCAGATTCACTAGTCAATAAACTTTACAAAGGAAGATATTTCAGGTATTCTACTTTCTTGACAGCTGAGACTGGTCACAATCCATCTTGGACATGGAGGAGCCTACTTGAAGGGAGGAAGGTTTTGGAGAAAGAACTGCTATGAAAAATTAGTTGGGGAACTCAGTGCGAATTCTTGAAGACCCTTGGATAAAAAACTCATTTTCTATTGCTACAATGTAAAATCAGATCTTTAATGCTCAACTAGAATGGGTTAACCAACTCGTTAACAACAACAGGCAATGGGATGAACACACAATAACAGCAAACTTTGTTCCAGATATTACAACTAGAATATTACAGACAGAAATTGAAGAAAGGAATGATAGACTAACTTGGTCCAACGTAAAATCAAGGACATACTCAGTATCCACGGGCTACAAAATTGCGTACCACTTTTTTCACTCACCTATGGAGCAATACCGGAAGCATGCAGAGAAAAGAAGATGTGGAAAGCCTTCTAAAACTTACGATACATCCCAAAAATAAAATATTCATTTGGAAGGCTTGTCATAATGGACTTGCTGTGAGGGGAAGACTGAATGAAAGGTTCCAGAGCATCCCCAATGTCTGCCCTAGGTGTGAGAAAGATGGAGAATCAGTCACTCACTGCTTAATCCAGTGCCATCTCGCAAACCAAGCATGGCAGCTTTAACCGGTTAGCCATTTGGGCCAAGCATTGGGAACTCAGCCGTTCGAAAAGTGGTGGTCGCATGTAGTAAATCAGTTGAACCAAACGACACAGGAGATGAAGAATTCGGTGCTCGCGGCAGTTTTGTGTTGGATGAACCGGAGAAACAGAATCTTGAAGATCTTTGTGAGCAAAATTATTTCTCCTCAAAAAATTTTTCAACAAGTTATGGAGTTGTTACAGGAGTTCTAGACAAGAACGAGGACTTAGCGTGACTTCTCCCTTCTCTCTTCTCTTTTCTATTTTCTTTTTTTCTCCTCAGTTGTTTTATTAATCTCTTTCTTCAGTCATAAGGATATTTTGGAAAACTCCGAACTCTAAATCTGGCTTTTGGTGTCCAAGATAGGACCGAACAACTTATTGTATTCATTTTTCTATTTTAATGAATATTTTTCTACTTTAGAAAAAAATCAATCAAATTTCAATTGAAAACTTCCAGATGAGATGAGATGAGATGAGACGAGACGAGATACATACCTTTACCCTATATATATATAGCCATAGCCAAAGACTGAATATTAGAGATCCGAATTCATAGTCATTGCTAACCTAATGAGTAGTTGAGTACATTAGTTAATAAGTGTTCTGCTTTCATGGCTGTGGAGTGTGGATTGCAGGTTGTTAGAGTATAATTAGGATCAATTAAGATTCATTAACATCATTTATTTTTATTTAGCACATCTGTATATTTATTATAGGATATTACGCTTTTATTACTTTGATTCTTCTAGCACCTATATATATCATTGTACATTGTATCTTTGGCAAAACACCGAATAATACACAAAAACATCCTCTTTAGATTAATCTCTTGATTCTAACACGGTATCAAGAGCATAGGTCTTTTATTTCTCTATTAAAATTACTTTATAGCCAATTTGTTTTTTTTCTTTCTGGTGGTGTTCTTTGCCTTTGAGGAGCAAGCTATAGACTTCCAAAGTTCATCAAAACCACTTTTTACTAAAATATACCAAACCCCATTTTTACCAAATTCACATTCCCTTCCCACAAAACCTGCACATTTACAACATATCAAGCCTCATTTCATTATCACCAATCACTAGCATATCATTGCTCATACCATTCCATAAAATCCATGCAATAATCTCAATATTTACCATTTCAACCACAAGCTACAACTTTAAAATTTTATTAATTTACTTTTTCAATTCTTTAATAACAAGCCATAAATCATCATTAACCAAATCAACAAGTCATAACCACAAAATCTCATGGACATATACCAGCAACATCATCAATTCACCATTATTAGTTCCAATAACACATTCTCATTAATTCCATTCATCTCATGACCATTAATTCCAACACAAGGCTAATCATCAATCTACCATTAACATCACAAAACTAATCATTTAATGCATAAAACCCTTTTCAACTTATCCTATAGTTCTCTAGCCTAAGTTTTCACACAACCTTACATATTAAACGTGCGAAACCTAAACTATACCTTGGCCGATCAGTATACTTAATCCAAGGCAGCCATCCAAGTCACAACACATCCCTTCAAACTCAAAGAAACCAGCCACAATCTCATCTTTGATCACCACCAAGCTTCCAAATGCTTACTTTTCAATTCCAATGCTTATATATAAACTTAATTCACACCTAATATACATGTACACTTAAATTTCAGATTCTACATAATAAAACCAAAATTAGATTAGGGTTTAGGTGATCCTTACCGCACCCATACGCGTAGCAACTCAAACACAATAAGCTCCGCAAGCTAAAACGAAACTAGAACACCAAATTGGCAAAGTTTCACCATAAGGGTTCAATTTCAAGAATAGAAAAGGGGGTAGAAAATCTGAGATGGAATTGGAGCTTACTGGTAAAATTGATCTAACAGAAATATAGAGCTCGACGTGCTGGACGCGTTGCCATGAACGATGCGGCGATCGGAGTTCGAACGGAGAAGTTATGGCGTTTGGAAATTGAAATAAGGGTTTCGCACCCTTTTCTTCTTCTCCATGCGTCTGGCGCTGCTTCTGTTGTGTTCTTAGAGAAGAAAATGAGCTTTAGCTCATTTATTTGCGTAACTTTTTCTTCGTTGTCTCGGCTATCAAATTCAGGAAATAAGATGTTCGATGCTCTAGTTTTCGATTAATTCAAAGGTATTTAGCGTATTGTGAAGTCTCACCTTCTCCCTGATGTATTGTCTCGTTGATATCCCCACTAAGTAGTTTGCTCCGATAGGCAAAATGGACTTGGTCACTTGGTCCACGATTCCCTAACAGTATCACTTTTTGTCCTAGACCTCGGTAACCTATTATGAAATCGATGGCTATTCTCTTTTACCTTTAATGTAGACCCTTCGATGGTTGTAGCATTTTGCACGGCTTCTAGTGGTCTCTCCTTTCTTTCTCATGCGTCGAACATGTAATCACATAGATTGTCACTTCGTTCTTCACTTCTGGCTGCTCAAAATATCTTTTGGGATCGTGATACATTTTAGAAATCTCAAGGTAACTTCAAAAATCTTCTCTTCGTAAGCTTCGGACAATGGCTTCTTATTTCAACTTTCGATTTCGACACACAACTCTCTCTTGGTATATTCTTGATTCAACAGGCTTCAATACTCTTAGTAGCTCCTTATCACCATTTTTGCGCTCCCTCAGTCCTTGACTCTATGATCTTTATTTCGGCATTGGACATATAAATTTCTTCTTAATTCCCTTTTGTTTACCAGACTTTGACATCTTTGGCGGCTCCTTATTGTCTCATTATGCGTCCCTTACTTCATCGATGCCACGTTGTAACATAACAATAGATTTAGACCGACACTTCCAATCGCACTCTCACTCTTTCAACTTAGAACTTTAACTCATCTAACATTTTCTCCTTTTGGATTTATCGTCCAAGAATCTCTTAGAAACTTTTTGCTTAGGGCGTCTACCACAACCTCACGGTATTGCACCAGCACGCATCTTAAGTCCTCCAATAATACATCGTAGTCATTTCCTAAATGGTTCATTAGGCCTAAGCGATACGAATATTGGCAGAAGGATCAATCTTCTTTCCATGGCTCGAAGGCTTCCATCGTATCCTGGTATTTCAATCACATGGTGCACCTCATTACATCTATTTAGTCACAAGCGATACGATCGGCAAGGATTAAGGTTTTAAATTTCCTAGTAATGTCGCTGGTTTATTTTCATGTTTCAATAGTCTTGTTTTAATGGATTGACACTCTAATAATTGCATCTAAGAATTATGCGTGATGCAAAATCCAATACAAGTTGATTTTCTCCAAGAAATGTTATGTTCAAAGGGATGAACGAGTAACACGAACGGTGTTCACGAGAATTCAAAAAGAAAGTCTTGCATACAGTTAACCAGAGTTGTACAGAACTAATGGAATGCACAAGAAGTGAAACCTAGTCGCATCTCAGGGAAGAAGTTCACATCAAGATTGAATGGAAAGAATAAGACATGTCGAATTGAATAGGTTCTAGTTGGCTTTAAAGGAATGCAAGTTTCCACAAGAGAGCAACTCCACACATCGCAGGTTTCCAGGATTCAAGGATTATGTGATTATATTAGGATGAGTTCAGGCTTAATTCAAAAGAGACAAGCTTTATACGAGTAAGGAACAAAAAGAACGATGAGTTGGGCTTTTACAGGAGAAGATTCAAGATAGAGCTTTCAATGTAAGCTATAAGAGAAAGGATAGATTAAGTCGTGAAGATTAGTTGGTACGCTCTCGCAAAGAAACACTTAGTTGGACGATTCTCTCTTCCAATACTCCCTCTAACTCGGTCCTGAGTTTTACTGATTATAATGATGTCTTCACTTGTGATGCAATCAACACTGATCCGACTTTCGGCACTAAGTCTATCGTAAACTCATGTTCTCCCTATGGTGGAAATTCTGGTACATCTTCAAAAACGGTCTCCAGAATTCTCTCGTATAGGGATTTGGTCTTACCTTGACTCGTCTCTTAATTAATTAGCAACTAAAGGTTGAATCCTCTCAATTCATCTTCCTCAAAGTCTTAACATTACTGGATTTTAAATGGTAACTCCGTATTACTCTTGATAGTTCCAATTCCTTAGGTATAATCCACCCTGCTTCCACTGCGTCATTCTGATTCTCATCCTTTAAAAACCTAGTCACTCATCTAAGTTAGCTAAGTATCGCTCCATCTTAACAACTAATAGTCTTTGACTAACCATCAGCTCGGACTCCACGATCATCAAAACTTGTCATGCTTCACCAATGGATATTACATATTAATGATATGCAAGGTAGCTAAAAACTCAATTGCTAGTTCATGGTTACCTTGGGTCTGAGAATCAGATTCAGCTGCATTCCGGCATTTCCTGTGTGGACAATCTCGAGCTATATACCCCGGCTTCCCGCACTTGTAACATACGCCTAATCCGGCCTTGCATGGTCTACTTGGATGGTACTTCTTGCATCTTGCGCACCTTAAGTCATCCGGTTGAGTACTAGTTTGCCCTTCTGAATTCGGATCTGGACGGTTGTCATTCCTTTGGTCATTGTTCCTGTGCTGGGAATGTAAAGCGACAAACGATTTTCTTTTGAAAATTTGGCTCCTAGGTGTAATATGTCCCTTTTTTCTTTGTGAAGGGTTCCCGGCGATTATTCCTTGCTACCTCAGTCCTCCTTGAGCTTTCTCCCATTGCCTGACCCGTGTTAACATGCTCCGGATAACCCACTGGTACCCCTGTATTCGGAACATTATATCTACCTTCATATTCATTATCACTATCGTTGCTAGTTCCAACTTGTGGTTCCATCCCATCCATCACTCGGATGGTCGCAGCAACAACAACACCAATGGTAGCAACAACACTCATCATTGCAGTCACGATATCGGTCAAACTATCTATCGGTATGGTTACCTTATTAACCCTCCATCCTCGACCTCGATTGCACTCACAACCGCACCCACGAGATGCCATTTGGTTCCTGTTTATACCAAACAAGTAAGTGATATCAAGGTGATCAGTCTCAATATCTCATGTCTAGTATTTCAAAGTCCCAGATGCATGCTCATGAGCATTCATGCCACATATATCAGTTAGATACCCTAAATAGCATGTATAGACACCCAGAGTATGCCTAGAAGCATCGTCAGTTCGTCCCTCAAGCTCTATAGGAACGAACTACTCTGATACCATATGGACGCCAAAAATTTGGTGCGAAAACCTGAAATTCTGAATGTTGCAGCAGAACCAGATTTTCTGATGTGTGCCCACGCACACAGCTGTGCGCGCGCACCCAACAGAAGCAAAAATCTACCTATGCGTTTGCACGCCCTTGTGCGCATGCACACACCAGGTTAGGCCTTCTGTTGGTGGCACTAGCACAGGTGGGGCGCATGCACACCAGGTGATGTGTGTGCACGCACGCATACGTGCGCACGCACACGTTCTGCTTTCTTTTTTAGTTGTGCGCACGCACAGGTGTGTGCGTACGCACACACCCTGTTTTACAGCACCTGTGTTTTTCTATTCCAAACATGAATTTGAAACCCTAAACCCCTATTTTTGCCCTATTAACCCTAGATTCTACTAGTAGGCTTAGTAAATAGCAGAAGGTAGGAATTTGGGGTAACTTGGGAATGAAGTAAGAGGTAAATTGATGAGTTATATGAAGGAGATGAGAATGTTAAATGAGGTATGATGCCATGGCTTTGATAAATGATTATATAATGATTATGAAAATGAAATGGCTTATGAATGATAATATCTGAGATACGAGTTTTCCTGGGTAAGAACCGTGGCTTGCCACCACGTGTTCCAGGTTAAAACTCGATACTCTGTTGACCCTACGTTGTAAGGGTGATCGGGCACGTATAAATTCCCGGGTATGGATAGCCCCCATTGAGTGATTTGAATGATAAATGAATGTGAAATCTATGCATATATTATTGGGGATGCGCGACGGGGGACAGTCTAAGGTTTTCGGACTTGTCGGGTCAGCTGGATAACCGACAGATGAGCCTCATCAACCATAAGGCAAGCATGCATCATGTGCATTTATTTGTTTTGATTGCTATGTATTATCTGAAATTGCCTAACTGAATATATACATCCTGCTACCTGTTATACTTGCTACTTGCACTATCTGCTTATTACATGTGCGTGAACTGTTTGACTGCTTGTCTCTGCTGAATTATGGATGACGGAGGAAAGGAGGAAGGGTGAAGTGGGTTGGTGTTTAGATTAGGTTTGAAAGTGAGTAAAATTTAGGAATGCTTAGATTACCTACCCCTATTTATGGCTTCTGCTTAGAAATTAAGTTTTATAATTGTATAACGGAGTTCTAGGATTGCCTTTGGCATTCCCAGGATCTTATTTATTATACGCGTGGCACCTTTACCATGATGAGAACCTCCGGTTCTCACCCCATACTGTGTTGTTGTTTTCAAATGCAGGTCGAGAGGCTCCTCGCTAAGCGTCTGGATTCCTAAAGCGGAGTAGTCCCCGGCATATTTTGGTTTATCAGCTTATGTATATTTGTACTTAATTACTTAGCTTTCTCTCCAAGAAACTTGATTATTTTGTTCCTCTTAAAGCTTACAGGAGAGTTAGGATTTTATTTCTATATTTTGGGTATTTGGGATACTTATGTATATATATGTATATATTCTCCGGCCAGCCTTGGCTTCTCAGGCTGAGTCAGGAACTAGTTTCACTGTATTCTTGGCTCTCTATTCACTTTTTTGCTTATTCATAACTCTAACCTTTAGTTTTTTTAGCACGCAAGTAATTCCGTTTCTGGAGCGTTGCGTTTTTATTTTACGAATTTTGCTTTACCCATTTTTCAAGACTCCTAGTATACTATAACCTTTGTTATATATTATTATATATATTTTATTTTAGAGGTCGTAATACCACACCACCTCTGTTTTACATCTTAGCTGTAAAGCTCTGTGTGGTAGGGTGTTACAATACTAACTAGAAAGATAAGTTTTAAATTAAATTATTCTATTTGATCGTCTTTTTTTTATTTGTATCATAAATGTTAAAAATATTTATTATGATGCCTAAAAATTTGGTGTCTAATTACCAAATAAAATTAAATAATTAATATATATCATGTTTATATGTCTTATAAAAATTTAAAATTTGTGTTTCTATATATCTGTGTATTTTGTATCATGTCATGTCATTGTGTACGTCATAAATTATGCATGTAATTTTTAGTATGAATTATTTTATAATGTTGCTTTTGCATTGCAAAGTGATTGATATTGTAGTTGGTCATTCACATTTATGATTAATATTAAATTTTATTTCTCTCAAACTTCAAAAAAAAAAAAAGAAATTATAGGCTATGAATCCAAAAAACTTGATTCCAAAAATTTCTAATAATAATAAAAATTAAAGATAAAAATTTAGTTTCCATCTTTTTATACTTATACAATATAACGATAATATAATAAAGCTTAAATGTGGAAAAAAAAAACTTAAATAAATTCGGTACAAAATAAAGGTTAAATATTATTTAAAAATATATATTAATAAATATTTTAAACTTATATCTTTCTGATTAAAAAAAAAGATCTATCGATTTTTTTGATAATATAATTTTTAATATAAAATATTAAGTTATTCATGTATAAGGATAATTTTTGGAAAGTATCATTTAAAGAAATCAAATTTAAGTTTGAATTAAATTAATCATCTTCTATTATCTTGTTTTTTATCTATGGTGATATTTTTCTAAGTGTTACATAAAATATTTATTATAATATTTTTTAAGTGTTACAAAAAATATCTATAGTAATATTTTTTTAAGTATTATAAAATATTTATTGTAACATTTCTTTAAGTGCTACTAAGAAAGGTCTATTGTAACATTTCTCATAATATTATTATAGAAGATCTATTGTAATATTTTTACTAAATATTATTAAATCTTTAAAAAAATATTAGTAAAATTCTTTAGTAACATAGAATATATTTAACATTTGTTAAAATGTTACTAATATATATAGGTAGCATTTTAATATGATTTAATAACATTTTTTAAATGTTAATAAAAATCAATTATGTAGTAACGAATCTTGATGAAAGCAGTAATTATTTATTTATTTATTTGAAAATTGGATGGTAGATGATTAATAACTTCTCACACAATTTAACAAAACTATATACATAATTGTTTATCTTTTACTTTAATTTGATAGGATATTAAATTTGTTAAAGAACTATTCTAGAATATAATAAAAATTACATACATGAAAAAAAATGAATAAGATAAACATAGTTTAGTCTTTTGTAAAAGATAAATTTATTCTAACTTTTAATTAAATTTTCATAAGAAAAAAAAAAGAATTTAACCATATTAATTAGATGCATTAACTTTTCTTTTAAATAATTATTCAAATAGGAGATGATGTATATAAGACAAACACAAGTTACTTTTGTTAATAATTATTCATATATGTTTACATTTATAAACATATAAATTATATATTGTTCTTAATAACTAATTTAACTATATTTGTATCAATGGGTAATATTGATTATGCATTGTGATCTTGTAAATCTGTCAATTATCTAATACATTAGTTTTTATTGACATACCAATGGTACAACGAGCATCCGTAACTAAAAAATAAAAATAAAAAAAATAAATAAACAATAAAATCTATAGAATACTAGAAAAAAAAAACAAATATTTTAAAAAAATTCCTTAAACAAATTAATAGTGATGAGCGCTAATTCCATAGTGGTAAGAATCGGTCCGGTGATCGAACCGGTCAGGTTATTGGTTTACTGGTTTATTGGTTCAATCGATAAACTATTGGTTGAACCGATAAAACCGGTTTTACATGAATAAAAAATATAAAATATTAAAAATAGTCATAAACTTAATAAATTCAAAATACATATCGTTAGTTCTTCACCAACATTTTAAAAACAACCAAGTTTCAAAGTCTAAATATAACTAATACAAAGATAAACATGAAAGTAGTTAGTACTAGTACATTAGTATCTTAATTAAACACAATATGGATAACAATTCATAAACTAAATCCAAGGAGTGATTTCGAAGTCGATAAGTTGCTCTTCATCTGACAAATGTAGAGCTACATCCTGATTGGTTTCATTTTTATTTGCATTTTCCACAGAATTATTAGCTCCATCATCCTCCCGATCATCTTCCAAATCCAATTGATCTAGCATTATAGATAATGTTTCACAAATCAAGATAAAAAATAATATAAAACATGTTATAAGGCATACAAAAATCATAGTTGATCAAAATTTATAAATAAATAAAAGCATACCTAAATCATCTAAAGGTGATTGAAGAGACATATTTGCAAGATTATTTCATAAAGCATCAATTTCTTCAGGAGTTAAAAATGGTGGTGAATCTTCCAGTATCCATTCCGAATGATTCTCAAATGCATCAAGACAAATTGGATCATAAACTTGGTTTCTCATTTGGTTCCTATGTTATCAATATATTTCGTTACTCATGTGATGATTAAGATTTTAAAATAATGCTTTCAACTTAAAACAATCAAGAAAGTACCTTTGTTGTAACCTTAAGTTGTAATGAATATAAACAAGATCATTAAGTTTTTTATGCTCTAACCGATTCCTCTTCTTTGAGTGAATGTGTTCAAAAATACTCCAGTTACGCTCACAACCTGAAGAGCTACAAGTCTGGCTTAAAACACGAATAGCCAACTTTTACAAATTTGGTGCTCCACAACCATAAGATTCCCACCATTGATATTAACATAAAAAATAGATAAATAATTTATCACAATCATAAATATCACATAATAAATACATCACAATAGTAAAAGACCAAATTTATGAAGAAATTTCACCTGGCATAACAGTGGTTCGTTCACGTATTGCAAAGGGTCTTCCAAAATCTTTCTCAGCATTCTTAAAGATCCTCTTCACACTTGTCAGCTTAGAATTCAATACAGGATCATCATAAGCATATTTCTCAATCACATCCAACAAGCCAGAAATCGTTTCTTTGTGCTTTTTAAATTCTCTAGCATTAAATCGAAAAGCTGGATTTAACCAATAACCAGCGGCATGAAGATTTTTCTTAAGTTGTGCATCCCAACGGGTATCCAAAATCTTCAAATAAGGATCAACAACCTTCTTTCTTTTCTGAAACCTCCTCACCATTTCTTCTCTAGCCTTATAAATAGCTTGATAAAGATAACCCATGGCAGGTCTGTCTTCACTATCCACAATACGTAAAACATGAACAAGTGGCGAGGTAAGCTTAACAATATCAGTGCATTGACTCCAAAATTTAGAATCCAAGACTTGATCCACAAATTTCTTAGCTTTGGCTTCTTTGGAGTAAGCTGAGCTTGTAAATTCTTTAGAAGTCACCATATCTCTCAAAGGATCCTTTTGAGCTAAAATACTTTGCAAAGCAATGAAATTAGTAGCAAACCGAGTTGGAGCTGGACGAAGTATTTCCCGCCCACCTGTAAACTTTCTCATCAAGAACAGTGGATAGCAATGATTATGGATATACTTAGTGATCAGTGAAGCTTGTGACACAGTTTGACTCACTTCTTGCAACTTCCCAATATCTTGAAACATCAGATTAACACAATGAGCTGCACAAGGGGACCAATACAATTTAGGAAACTCAGCCTCCAACAATCTTCCTGCAGCAACATAGTTTGCAGCATTGTCCGTTACAATATGCACAACATTCTCAGGACCAACAAACAATACAATATCCCTAAACAACTTAAACAAATTTTCAGCAGTTTTTGAGATATTAGAAGCATCAACTGACTTTAGAAAAATAGTTCCTTTAGGACAATAAACTAAAAAATTAATCAAAGTACGCCTACAACGATTAGTCCATCCATCGGCTATAATAGTGCATCCAGTTTGCTTCCAAATCTCACGATAACCATCAATCATTTTCCTCACATCCTCAACTAATTTACTCAACAAATACCCACGGACTCTTGGATAACTTGGCCCTTTATACCCTGCACCCATGCTTGCAATAGCATCAATCATTGGCTGATAGTAAGCTGAATTAACCGCATTAAATGGAACAGAGGCATCCACCATCCATTTCGCAATAGCAATATCACACTTCTCCACAATTTCTTTGCTTTGAAGAATGCTTTTGGTTAAATTTACACCAATTGGTTAAATTTTTACATAGAATAGCAATTATATCTAAACATTTTCATTATCTCCTTTATGAATTTGCATATGTGAGGAACAATTTGATCTAATAATTTAGTTGTTATAAAAATTGAAGAAAAAGTTTTTTGTAAGTATTTAAATTTTTCTGTCTTCAATGGTGGGTTTCAATTAATATTGTAAATTATATCAAGGAATTAAAAGTTGGAAATAAGTAAAGCAACCTCTAAAAAGTTCAATCTGATCTGTATATAACTTTGTCTGATCTAATTTGTTGTAGACTAAGATTAGTCTCAGAATTTTTTAAAATTTAAATTTATTAGTATGTTAGTTAGACCCAAATTTATAAATAAATTTAATAGACCTGTCAAGTTATTATATGAGCATATTAAAATATAAATAAATATATAAATAAATTTTTTATAATTAAAAAGTTGTTAAATTTTTTAATTTTTATATTTGATTTAAATATTTTTGTATATAGTAAATATTGAATTTGGTGTATCATATAAAAATAATTTTTCAATAAATATATATATATATATATATATATATATATATATATATATATATATATATATATATATATATATATATATATATACATCAAATTGTAGGTCAAATTTAAATTAACTATCTGTATTAGAATCTTATTAGTGAGCTTGGACTTATTTTCACCTCTATAAAAAATCAAGAAGTTCATGTTGATCGTAATGTGCAAAAAAAGAAAAAAAATCTTAATAATATGTGACTTAGAGGTTAGTTTTGCAGTAGATTTATTATGTTACATTAATTGATTGGACAATGAAAGTTGATATAAATGTGATTAAGGAATAATATTTTTTTTATTATTATAGACCATGAAGATAATTTTTTAGAGATGAATTATGTTGAATAGAAAGTAAATATATAGTCATAAATTTTTTTTATTAATCAAGAAAGTAAAGTTGATTTGAAGAAATTGCAAATTCAAAATCTTTTGTTTTGTTTACCAACGGTTATGGCTGTATATATAATAATAATTTTATAGAGCAAAATCACAAGTACTTATCTTATCTTACGGATAGAGTAAAAAATTTAACGGTAAAGTATTAAATTGGTCCGGTTTAATTTTGTTTTGATTTTTAAAATTTAAAGTATTCTATTTAAATCCAAAAAAGTTTCATTTAATTTCAATATAATTCTACTATAAAATCAACGGTAAATAATTAATATCACTGTTTCACCAGACCTTAATATCCTTTCCTGAAAAAGAAGTACAAATTCAAGAAACAACAAATCACTGGCCTTAGTTCAAGCAAATGAAGAACATCTTCAAGAATTCACTTTTCGCAGGAAAGGTCGTCAGTGGCAACGACGTCACCTCTATCGCAGGAAACTGCTCTTAGCAATCGAAGAGTTTGGTTATATAAATTTTCTATATCTAAAAACTGAGTTTCATTAATTATTTAACATTGACTTTACGACAGGACTACATTAAACTAAATGAATCTTTTTTTAATTCAAATAGGATACTTTAAATCTTAGAAACTAAAACTGGATTAGACCCAAATATAAGGAACCAATTTAATACTTTATCCAAAATTTAAAATTTGATCGAGGTTTAAAAATGTACATTGTCCATACCTATACGGGAACATTAATATTTATTTTTTATTTCTCTCAAACTTCAAAGAATTTACGTTAAGAGAAAGAAAAATAATTAAATTTTGTTTCAAACATTTTTAATTTTTTTTTATTTGCTAAGATATCTATAGCTATACATATAATAGCTGTCAAATAAATAGGTAAGACGAATTTGAATCAACTCATCACTAGCAGCAAATACAAATTGAAAAAAGGATTAACCCATATTTTGAAACGAGTTAATGAAACATAGAATTAACTCCACTCATATGAACTAACGAGTTAAATCGATCAATTCGTTTTTTATTTTAATTATTGCGTCATTTTAACAAATTTTTTTACCTAATATCCATAGAGTACAAATAAAAAATATTTATCGTACATACATGTATTTTGATAATAAACTATCTAAAGTTTAATAAATTAGTTAACAAATCTAAAAAAAGAAGTACATAATATAAAGTATAAACTCATCAAGCTTATTGGGGCATTGGATTATTAAACTAATTTTATCATTTTATTTGTTTTTTTAATTGAAATTGTTCCGTTGGTCGGTTACCGGACGGTTCGGAGGTGTTTGCTGGATGTAAAGATGGGTGCTAGCCTCAATCTGGGTCTGGGGCGTGAAAGGCGGGGGTAACCGACTTTCCGAGCTCTTCGTGAGGTGAGGGGGTGCCACCTGCAAGGACACTTCAACGCTCAAGTCAAAAAATGTGCAGGTGGTATGGGAGTAAGTGATATGATGAAGTACCTCGGGGGAGGGGTAGGACCCTCCCCTTATATATCCTGTCAGTAGGGCGAGCCCCACACAGGGAGGCCTCCTTCTTGGAAGTTTCCTTCCCCACAGCTGTCATGCAGCTGGTAGTGGGGGTGCGTGTCTGGGTCGCAGACTGGACGGGTCATGTGCGTTAACCCGACCGAGCGGGTCGGAATGTTCTCGGGCCGGGTCAGCCAGCGTGCCAGTTGGGCTGGACCGTAACAGTGCCCCAACACGCCAGCTATGGTCGTGAGCGCTATTGGTAGCGTGTTCTGCTTTCTCCTTCGCGCGTAGTTGCCTAGTCGGTTGTCCGTGGTAAGGACGCGCCTTCTGCGTGCGTGTGGGCTTGTTCGCTACTAGAGAGCTTTTTCGTCGCCTCGTTCTTCGTGCCGAGAATTTAATGCTCTTAATGGATTATTCAAAACCCTGCAAGAAAAGACTATTCTGCCCCTCCCCTTTGCGCTTCCCAGAGTTGGTTTCTTTTTCAGTTTTCCATTTGGTTTCGCCTTAGTTTTGTTGCACTGCCATTGTGTCTCATTTGCTTTCTTCTCTTTCTTTCAAACATCTTTGTTGCGAGCCTCTGCTTTGCCCAGACCTTTCTCAATTCTTCGATTCCCTTCGATCATCATCACTATCCTGTTTCTTTCCCTGGTTTTGATATGGCGTTGTTTATCTTTGTTGTTAGTAATTCTGGCCTTTGCATGTGCATTGTACTCTTGATATGAATTGCATGTTTGTTGGCATTTTAACATTAGGTAGATACTGTAGGGGGGTTACCATTCTAGGATTTTGTTTTCCTGGCCTTGGTCTTAGCTGTCGATTTATACCCTGTTTTATTATAGTAGTTGAATAGGGGAGTTATTGTTTTATGGTAGTAGTATCGGCTTCCCAGCCTCTTAGACTGATATTGGGTGGTACCCCCACTGTAGGTATGGCCCAGCGTCCCGTCATGAGGGTCGTGAGACCGGCGCCCTATGACCGCTATGCATGGGTGACTTCAGATGTGAAGGAAACCCCTAATCAAATGTCCCTGGAGGAACTTGACGAGTTCCGACGGGCCGATTACCTTTGTGGAGGAACTGACGAGGAGTCTAATTATGCGGCTTTCATTCCTGCCGACTACGAACGTATATTCCAAATGAATCTACACGCTCCCCAGGTCCCTGACTGGATGTGGTTGTATAAGGCCATGTTCACTCGCTTGGGAGTTCGCCTCCCCTTCTCCCCTTTTCAAATGGCGCTACTTAACCGTTGTGACGTGGCGCCGTCCCAATTGCATCCGAACAGTTGGGCCTCAATCTGCTGTTTCGAGATGCTGTGCGAGTATCTTGAGCTGCCGGTCTCCGTTGAAGTGTTTCTTTTTCTTTTCACTCTAACAAATCCTTCGAAAGAGGGGAAAGCTAAAAAGGGCTTCATGTCCTTCCGGGCGGCCCAAGGCCGGAGAATCTTCGGCGTATTCGAAGATTCTTATCATGGTTTTAAGGATAAGTATTTTAAAGTTCATCCGGCGGAAGGTCGGCACCCCTTTTGGTTGACGTTAGAAGGGGAACGTCGCATACCGACTTATTGGAGTTTTGGGGCGGGGGCCAACGCCTTTACCAAAATAACGTATAAGGG
Source organism: Arachis hypogaea (assembly GCF_003086295.3). Classification (NCBI taxonomy): domain Eukaryota; kingdom Viridiplantae; phylum Streptophyta; class Magnoliopsida; order Fabales; family Fabaceae; genus Arachis; species Arachis hypogaea. The sequence goes on from NC_092047.1 coordinate 17,377,847, forward strand.
ATTATCTTCGGAGAATAAGAGGGTTGCCGACGTATTGTTGGCTGTTTTTGGGAAGAATCTTGTTAACCCCCATCTCCTTATGGGTGATCGGAACATGGCTAGGAGTTATATATGTGAGTAGCTGTCTGGTGATTTTCTGTGTTTACCCTTGTTTTTATTTATCTGCCGATTTGACGACTAACATGTTTCCGTATCTTGTTGCAGTGTCAATGTCAGCCGAGGTAACAGGACTTGATGCTTTGTTCAACACTTCTTGGCTGATGGCAGTGATGACGATTCCACTACCCCTGCCCAGGAAGTGCCGGCTGACGATGTCATTGAGCCTGATGCCCAGTCCCAGCCTGCCCAGGGGGAGGGGCCAGGAACCAGCGCCGCTTCGGGTCTTCAGCAGGAGGCGGGGGCTGGTTCGGGACCCCGACCAGAGGGGGATCCGGGGGCTAAGGAGGAGGGTGACAATCCGAGGAAAAGGAAGTCGTATTCTAGTCCTGAAATTGAGGTGTTGGTTGACAATCCAAGGAAGAAGAGGCCGTCTTCCAGTCTGGAGGGGGTTCTCACCGTTATGGAGAAGAACTTGGATGCCAGAAACTTTATTAATTCCCAGCTGCTTCCCGGCACGGAGGACTTCTTCTATGGTGGGGATCTTGCTTCACAAGCGAGATGGATGTACCGCACTTTGCTTCGAGGAGCCTCGATAGCGAGAAAGGTGGAATCCGCTCTGGCGGGAACGCGGTCCTTGAAAGTGAAGCTTGACTCCTGTGTCAAAGCTAACGCCAGGTACAGGGATGAGGTGAAGCTGCTTCGGGAGCAACTCGCTGCTGCCGAGGAGAAGGCCAAGACGGCCGAGGAAAAAGTCAAGGTTGTTAAGGAGGAAGTCAGAACTGCTAAGGAAAAGGTCCAGGCCGCTGACGCTTCGGTGGCACGTCTTACCGAGTGAGAGCTTACCCTGGAAAGTCAGCTTAATACTGCTCAAGGTCGGGTGGCCATGCTAGAGAAGGAACGCGATGAGGCACTTTCGTCGGCCAAGGCTCAGGGTGAAGCTGCTGAGTTTAAGAAGAAGTATAAAGACACCGTGAAGCAGGGCAAGAGTGCCATCCTGATGATCGAGGAGGCCCTCAAGGCTCAAGTGAAGCTACTGGCTCCCGATTTTGATACCTCGGCTGTTGGTGTTTTCAAAACAATTAGGGATGGCAAGATTGTTGACATGCCGAAGAAGTAACTTATATCTTTTAGCTTTGTAGACTGTAAACTTTTGTGGATTTAGAAATTTCGTAGTTTTAACAAATACGTTTGCCGTTTGGTCGGCATGTAACGAACTTCTTCTTTTCTCACTTCATCGGTAATCCTTTTACTTTATTTCCTCTTTACTGTTGTGATCGTAGTCGGCTATTTGTTTACATTTGCTTACCGTTTTGCTGGTAATTGGTGAAGCCAGATCGTGGCTTTTATTATTTTAGTAACCGCGCATGGTGACGTTCTGTTCTTTGGTGGTTTCTAGGGTGATCAATCCCGGCATACCGTTTCATCGTTTAACCATTCAACTAGTAATGCTAAACGAAAAAAAGAAACAACAAACAGTAGATGAATAGTATAGGTAAATGGTTCAAAGACAAGGTAATAGTAAATATATGACAAGGGCAAATAATTCAACAAAAAATAACACGGATCTTACTAAACCATCTATAGTGGCAGGCCATCTGCCCGGTTGACGCTTCTTGCTTACTAGGAATAAAATCTCCTTAAGTTGCCCGCATTCCAAGTCCTCGAAACTTCCTTGCCGTCTAACCGCTCTAACTTGTAGGCGCCATTGCCGAGGACCTTTTTCACCCTGTATGGGCCTTCTCAGTTTGCCGCCAACTTTCCTTCACCCGGAGTCGGTAGTCCTATGTCGTTGTGCCGTAGAACCAGGTCGTCCCGTTCAAATTCTCTCTTGAGTACCTTGGCATTATAGCAGAGGGCCATTATTTGTTTGAGTGCTGTCTCCGACAAGTGGGTCATCTCTCTGGCTTCATCCACCAAGTCTTATTCTACGGCCTCTTCGACTCCTCCTAGAAGTAGTCGTGGACTCGGCTCACCGATTTCTACGGGTATTATTGCATCTACCCCATAGGTGAGCCAGAAGGGCGTTTCCCCAATAGACGACTGCTGAGTTGTGCGGTAAGACCAGAGGACTGAGGCCAACTCGTCAGCCCATGCTCTCTTCTTCTCATCAAGTCATTTTTTGAGGCCTTGCAGGATGACCGTATTTGCCACTTCCACTTGGCCGTTGGTTTGGGGATGCTCCACAGACGAGAACTTTTGCTTTATGCCCAGGCCGGCCAGAAATTCTCCAAACTTTTGTCGGCAAACTGCGTCCCGTTGTCCGAGATGACGACTTCTGGTATTCCAAACTTGGCTATCACTTGTCCCACATGAACTTCCGACAGTTGACCGAGGAAATGCTGGCCATCGGCTCCGCCTCTACCCACTTTGTGTAATAGTCAATGGCTATGACTAGGTATTTGACCTACCCTGGTCCAACCGGAAAAGGCCTCAGCAGGTCGATTCCCCATTGCAAGAATGGTCGCGAGGCTGTTAACAGGCTTAGCTCGGCTGCCGGCGCCCTATAAAAGTTGGCGTTTTCCTGGCAGCTTTTACACTTCTTCACAAATTCTTTCGAGACCTCCATCATTGAAAGCCAATAATAACTAGCCCTGACAAGCTTTCTGGCCAAGGCCTTTCCACCAATGTGGTGGTCGCAACATCCCTCGTGGACCTCGCTTAGTACGTAGTCTGTTTGGTCGGGGTGTAGGCACTTCAACAGGGGTTGGCTGAGCCCTTTCTTGAACAACTGGCCTTGTATTACCGCATACTTGGCCACTTCTCTTCTTAACGCCTTTGCCATTTTGTCGTCCTCGGGGAGTACTCCCTTTTCCAAGAAATCCATGATTGGGTTCATCCAGGATGGAGGGTCGGTTGCCTGCGCCACGTGCAGGGTCACCGTCGGTTCCTTTACTAAGCCTTGTATCAGAGATCGGTTCCTGGTTCCTGGTTTGATGCTTGCTAGCTTTGATAAGAGGTCCGCTCGGGTGTTCCTTTCTCTTGGTATGTGATGCACTGTTACCTCGTCAAACTCCTCACTTAGTTTTCTGACTCTCACCAGATATTTCTGCAATAGGGAATCTCTGGCTTGGTATGCCCCCATTAATCTGTGATGTGACGACCTGGGAGTCGCTGCACACTTCAATTCTGGTTGCCCCGACCTTTTTTGCCAAAACTAATCCGCCCAGCAAGGCCTCGTATTCTGCTTGGCTGAAGCTCCGTCCTTGGAGTGCTCCTTTGGCCTTTCCCTGCTACCGGGTTGTCGAGCTTGACTGTGGGCAGGCTTCCGCTTATTGGCCGCCACAACCTTGCTGACCTCTTCATCGTTGATATACTCCCGAGCCACGTTTTGGATCTCTTGCATAGTCCATACGGGCTTGGTGGTAAGATGCTTCCTGAAGTCCTCGTTTAATAATCCATTCGTCAGGCATAAGCTGGCCACCGAATCGGTTAGGCTATCAATTTCCAAGCACTCGTCATTGAACCTGTCTAGGTACTTCCTAGTCGGTTCGCCAACTCTCTTGGTTACCCCTTGTAGGTTGATCGGATGCTTTGCCTTTGCGATACGTGTAGTGAACTGGGCTAGGAAGGCGCGGGCGATATCCCCAAGGTCGTCACCGAGCCTTGGGTTAGGGTGTTGAACCACCGAATTTCTGGTCCCACTAAGGTTACCAGGAAAGCGCGACATCTTACTTCATCACCCATCCATTCCAGGTTCATCTTGGCCTCAAAGGCCGTTAGGTGTTCCTGGGGGTCTTGGGTCCCATCATACTTCATGTCCGTTGGCTTATCGAAGTGCTTCGGTAGCCGGACTTCCAGGATCGAATGGTGGAAAGGGGTTGCCCCCATGACCATTAGTTGTCGCCTTCTCCTCGGTCTTTCTCTACTGTCTTCTCTGTGCGGTCGGCTTCTCCTTGACCCCTCTCTGTTGTCTTCTTGATGTGGTCGACTTCTCCTTGGTCTTTCTCTGCTGCCTTCTTGGTCTTCCTTTACGGTATCTCTTGACGGTGATCTGGAGTAAATCACAGGATCTCTCCATCTTCTGGGCACTTTCCTACTTTCCTGGCTCTCTGACCCTGATCGGTGGCACGGGGTGCGCCCGGAATGACTTCTTCGGAGACCTCTCTCTCTCCTTTGAGGAGACCGAGAATGGTCTTGAATCGGAGTCAGTTGTTGGTGCTCTTTGCCAGCCACTTCTCGTTCTAGGTTTTGCACTCTGTGACGCAGTTCTTGTATTATTCTGGCGCTGTCATTACCTGTTCCCCCAAAGGGTCGTCTCTCGGGTTGCCACGAGGAGATCTAGTGCACTTGCGAGAGGGAGCCTCTGTGGCTACCCTACCGCTTCTGTGGTCCATCCCTTCCCCGCGGGTCCCGCCTCCGTTGTTCGCCTCTACTGGACCCAAAATAAAGTCCATATCGGCCAGTCCCCACAGACGGCGCCAATGTTCGGTTGGTCGGTTACCGGACGGTTCGGAGGTGTTTGCTGGGTGTGAAGATGGGTGCTAGCCATAATCTGGGTCTGTGGCATGAAAGGCGGGGGCAGCCGACTTCCCGAGCTCTTCGTGAGGCGAGGGGGGTGCCACCTGCAAGGACACTCCGACGCTCAAGTCAAAAAATGTGCAGGTGGTATGGGAGTAAGTGATACGATGACATACCTTGGGGGAGGGGTAGGACCCTCCCCTTATATATCCTGTCAGTAGGGCGGGCCCCACACAGGGAGGCCTCCTTCCTGGAAGTTTCCTTCCCCATAGCTGTCATGCAGCTGGTAGCGGGGGTGCGTGTCCGGGTTGCAGACTGGACAGATCATGTGCGTTAACCCGACCGAGCGGGTCGGAATGTTCTCGGGCCGGGTCAGCCAGCATGCCAGCTGGGCTGGGCCGTAACAGAAATACTACTATTTTAAGAACTATTTAACAAATTGTTATCATTCTAAAATATGTTATTCAGTTGTCATCTTTTTACCATTGTGATAATTTTTTTTTGTTAGCTGTTAACTGGAATTAGTTAAACTAGCTTGTGACATTTGTATTGAAATAGCTAAAGTATTCTGTGACTTTAGCATAAGGTCGCTAAGCTCGACAACAATATTAGTGAAAGATCCGCTTCCCTAAAAAATGACTTCGATGTGTCATATGGCAAAAAACTATTAATATATATGTAAATTAATATTAAATATTAGAAAATGATTGATAATAAATAATTAAATTAACATTAACGACAAATATTAACTTATATAAAAACATATTAGTTATTTAATAAATAAAAAAAACATAAATATAAATGGATCATGAAAATTATAATTTGAAACATATGATTGTCGAGTTATTAGAGTCGATCAAGCTAAATTTATTCCTTATAAATAAATTATGATTTTATTGACCCAACTTGTCCATTTTTACAAGCAAACCAACTTACAAATGTCATTTTAGAAAATTTCTATGATACTAAAAGAAAAATTCTTTCATTCATACATGTCAATCTGATAATTTATTGTATATATATGTTCTGTATTGTAAAATGTACCTAAATCTTGCTCAATAAAAAAGAGTGAGCACAGGAACTTGTTCCAATCATGACAAATTTTATCTAATAATTAATGGTGACACAAAATTAATTCTGCTATTACGATCTTTTAATTATTAATATCATTAAGTATTTTAAAATATTTGTGAATGTTTTAGTTTGTAAATTGATGAGCGGATAATTTATACGCCTTTTGGCATTGTTTTTAGTATGTTTTTAGTAGAATCTAGTTACTTTTAGGGATGTTTTCACATTTCTGGACTTTACTATGAGTTTGTGTGTTTTTCTGTGATTTCAGGTATTTTTTGGCTGAAATTGAGGGACTTGAGCAAAAATCAGATTCAGAGGTTGAAGAGACATCTGGGTGGTCTACTATTGATTTCGTTGCGCGGGGATGCGATTAGCCAAGCTGGGGCAAACTAAGCCGTCCGGCCCCCTACCGAGGACAAGAGGGAAGAACCCCTTCAAATAGGGTGAATCCGTTATAGTTGCGGAAAGCGATCACCCATGAGAAGCCTACGTCCACGCTGAGTTCGTTTTCTCTTTTTTTTTTTCTCAGTGGTTTTTCGATCAATGCCGAATAACCCTATTCTATTAGCTAAGCCCGTAGGGTGTAAATGGATAAGACCAATAGGGGGGAGATCCTCAGTAGTGGTGACTCTTTCACTCTTCCTTCCACGGACTAATACATGTACCGAATGCTCATACGGGAAAGTTGACTCCTGGGTCTGGAACGAAGTCTCCGAAAAATCCTTTCTTTCTCGCCTAAAATAACTTAAGCCTAAAACGAAGTAAGAGGCCGGGTCAACAATCTGGAGTGCTTTCATCAAATGATGCATATCATATGGGGAATTTTATGATCTATAAACCGTCCCTAACGAACGATCGCGAAGACAGACAGAGAAGGTGGTTATCCTATTTTTAAAATGCCTTGGATGAAAAAGTCGAATACTAACCTCTTCCTTGAAGACCCTGTATTGCTTATCTTTGTTGGCGGTGTACACTACTTTACTGAAAACGCGCCACCATAACCAGATGATTGGAGAAGAAGATCGGAGACCTACAATAGCAGCAAGGACGAAGTAAGGGAGAATAACGACTTGAATAGTCGGGTTCAAGCCCAGCAGGAGTGCATCCAGGCCAGGTTATTCGCAGGGAATATCAAAGGACTGCTGATGCTGTTGGATTCTGACCTCTCTGCACTCAAAGTGGATTTTCTGGAGTTACAGAACTCAAAATGGCGCGCTTCTAATTGCGTTGGAAAGTAGACATCCAGGGCTTTCCAGCAATATATAATAGTCCATACTTTGGCCAAGTTTAGATGACGTAAAAGGGCGTTGAACGCCAGTTCTACGCTGCAGTCTGGAGTTAAACGCCAGAAACACGTTACAAGCCAGAGTTGAACGCCAGAAATACGTTACAAACTGGCGTTCAACTCCAAGAATGACCTCTCCACGTGTAAACTTTAAGCTCAGCCCAAGCACACACCAAGCGGGCCCCGGAAGTGGATTTATGCATCAATTACTTACTTCTGTAAACCCTAGTAACTAGTTTAGTATAAATATGACTTTTTACTATTGTATTTTCATCTTTTGATCATTTTTAGATCTCTAGACCTCCATGGGAGGCTGGCCACTCGGCCATGCTTACCCTATATTCACTTATGTATTTTCAACGGTAGAGTTTCTACACACCATAGATTAAGGTGTGGAGCTCTGCTGTTCCTCATGAATTAATGCAAAGTACTACTATTTTTCTATTCAATTCAACTTATTCCGCTTCTAAGATATTCATTCGCACTTCAACATGAATGTGATGAACGTAAAAACCATCATCATTCCCCCACGAACGCGTGCCTGACAACCACTTCCGTTCCACCTTAGATTGGATGATTATCTCTTAGATCTCTTAATCAGAATCTTCGTGGTATAAGCTAGATTGATGGCGGCATTCATGAGAATCCGGAAAGTCTAAACGTTGTCTGTGGTATTCCGAGTAGGATTCTGGGATTGAATGACTGTGACGAACTTCAAACTCGCGAGTGCTGGGCGTAGTGACAGACGCAAAAGGAGGGTGAATCCTATTCCAGTATGATCGAGAACCTCAGATGATTAGTCGTGCTGTGACAGAGCATTTGGACCATTTTCACAAGAGGATAGGATGCAGCCATTGACCACGGTGATGCCTCCAGATGATTAGCCATGCAGTGACAGCGCATCGGACCATTTTCACAGAGAGGATGAAAAGTAGCCATTGACAATGGTGATGTCCTTACATAAAGCCAGCCATAGAAAGGAGTAGGACTGATTGGATGAAGACAGCAGGAAAGCAGAAGTTCAGAGGGACGAAGGCATCTCTATACGTTTATCTGAAATTCTCACCAATGATATACATAAGTATTTCTATTTTTATTTTCTGTCTATTTATTATTTATTTTCGAAAACTCCATAATCAATTATTATCTGCCTGACTGAGATTTACAAGATGACCATAGCTTGCTTCATACCAACAATCTCCGTGGGATCGACCCTTACTCACGTAAGGTTTATTACTTGGACGACCCAGTGCACTTGCTGGTTAGTTGTATCGAAGTTGTGAATGAAAAACGATTTATTAAGACGTGCGTACAGAGTTTTTGGCGCCGTTGCCTGAGATCACAATTTCGTGCACCATAAATCTATCATTATGCCAGAAAAATTTTACAAGTAAACTTAGTTTGTATGGGCTAAAATTACTAAAATATTTTGCATATGACAGAAGGAAGAGAAAAAAGAATGACCTTTTTATTAGGCCATGTGACATAAATCATGTAAAGAATAGAAAGCAGTTTTAAAGTGTAAAGGGAAGTAGTGATAGGTGTGAGTGGAATGTAGGACTGGCAACGGATATAATAACATAGGGTAGAGTAGGGTTTGGATTTAATCTAATCCTATCTGCAGGTTAAAAACATAAAATTTAACTCTATCCTACTTGCGAATTAAAAATCTCTCAATCCTAATCCTACTTGCACCTTAAAATTCTCAACCCTATCATATTTGACCCTACTAGCAGAAAAATTAAAATTTTTCAAACAAATATAAAATTCAAGCATTCCATCTTTCATACAAATTAATAAATAGAAAGTAAGAAACTAAGTTCAATAAAATTAAAAGCAATAAAATCTTAAATAAATCTAATATAAAATTATAAATAGCATGATCATTAAATTCTTAATAAAATTAAAATAACACAAACAAAGATAAATGTCTTGTCCTTCTTTTTCTAACTCTAAGTTCTAGCAACATTCTTCTTTAAATAACATAATAAATTAGTAGTTAAAATGATTAGCTTAGTAGTTATGTTGAACTTTTACAAGAAAAAAATTGTGGATTCAATACTCACTTCCTTCATTATACATATAATTTTTAAATATATAGTATATTAACGGTGCGGGTAGAATAGGGTAGGGTAGGGTAGGGTAGAGTATTCCTAAACCCGAACCCCACCCTACCCACAAGTAAACCTGCACTCTACCCTACCTGTAACGGGTAGGATAAACAACCCTGTTCGATTGGGTTAGGTCGGACTGAGTATGCGCAGATAAGGTATATATTGTCAGCCCTAGAGTGGAGGGACATTGAGGTTCATCGACAGAGGCTTTAGCTGTCACCAAAATCCTAAACCCAAATAACTATTCATTAAATCATTGATTATAAACTTACAAAATTACCCCTAATCACTAAAACTCATATCCTAAACCGAATTATTAGGCAACCATACAATCTAATCGCATTTCATACTACCAAAATCATATAAACAATAAAATCTATAAAATAATACTGAGCGCTAATTCTTTAAACAAATTAATAGTGATGAGCACTAATTCATCTTCCTTTAAAGTTGAAAAGAACTAAATAACGTCATCCTTTTTCTCACATTCTCTCATCACAATCTCTAAGAAGTTCAATCTGATCTGTACATAATTTTGTCTGATCTAGTTTGTTACAGACTAAATTTAGTCTCATGTTTTTTTAAAATTTAAATTTATTAGTACGTTAGTTAGACCTAAATTTATAAATAAGTTTAATAGATCTGTCAAGTTATTATATGAGCATATTAAAATATAAATAAATATATGAATAATTTTTTATAATTAAAAAATTGTTAAATTTTTTAATTTTTTATATTTTATTTAAATATTTTTGTATATTGTAAATATTGAATTTGGTGTATCGTATAAAATAATTTTTCAATAAAAATATCATATCTTTTATCAGATTTTAAATAAGACTAAATTTAATAACAAAATGAGATTTAATTCTTAATATATATACTAAATTGTAGGTTAAATTTAAATCAACTAACTATATTATAATCTTAATAGTAAACTTGGACTTATTTTCACCTTTACAAAAAATTAAAAAGTTCATGTTAACCGTAGTATACAAAAAAAAAAGAAAAAGAAAACTTAATAATGTGACTTAGAAGTTGGTTTTGCGATAGATTTATTATGTTAGATCAATTGATTGGACAATAAAAATTGATATAAAAATGATTAAGGAATAATATTTTTTTATTATTATAAACCATAAAAATAATTATTTAGAAATGAATTATGTCGAATAGAAAAATAATATATAGCCATAAAAGTTTTTTTTATTGTTAATTAAAAAAGTAAAGCTGATGTGAAGAAACTGCAAATTCAAATTTTTTATTTTGTTTACTCAATGGTTATGGCTGTATATATAATAATAATTTTATAGAGCAAAATCACAAGTACTTACCTTGTCTTACGGATAGAGTAAAAAAATTTAACAGTAAAGTATTAAATTAGTCTCTTACGTTTGGATTTAATTTTGTTTTGGTTTCTAAAATTTAAAGTGTCCTATTTGAATTCAAAAAAATTTTATTTAATTTTAATATAGTTCTACCATAAAGTCAATGTTAATTAATTAATGTCATTGTTTCACCAGACCTTAATGTCCTTTCCTAAAGAAGAAGTGCAAACTCGCAAGGCACAGGATCAGCAGTGGATGCATCAACGCAAGCCACTGGCCTTAGTTTAAGCACATGAAAAGTATCTTCAAGAACTCACTCTTCGTCGGAAAGTTCACCAGTGGCAACGACGACAGGGTAACCGTAACCTCTATCACAGGAAACTTCCCTTGACAACCAAAAAGTTTGGTTATATAAGTTTTCTATATCTGAAAACTAAGTTTCTTTAATTATTTAACATTGACTTCACGGCAGGATTATATTGAATTAAATTAATGGGCTTGTGACATTTGTATTGAAATAGTTAAAGCATTCTGTGACTTTAGCATAAGGTTGCTGAGCCCGATAACAACATTAGTGAAAGATTCGCTTCCCTAAAAAACAACAACGATGTCACCTGGCAAAAAAAATTATTAATATATATGTAAATCAATATTAAATATTAAAAAATAATTGATAATAAATAATTAAATTAACATTAACGATAAATATTAATTTTTATAAAAACATATTAGTTATTTAATAAATAATAAAATATAAATATAAATAGATCATAAAAATTATAATTTAAAACATATGAGTGTCGAGTTATTAGAGTCGATCAAGCCAAATTTATTCCTTATAAATAAATTATGATTTTATTGACTCAACTTATCTATTTTTACAAGCAAATCAACTTACAAATATCATTTTAGAAGATTTCCATGGTACGGAAAGAAAAATTCCTTCATTCGTACGTGTCAATCTAAAAATTTATTGTATATATATGTTCTGTATTATAAAATATACCTAAATATTGCTCAATAAAAAAGAGTAAGTACAGAGACTTGTTCCAATTATGACAAATTTTATCTAACAATTAATGGTGACACAAAATTAATCTTGGTGTTACGACATTTTAATTATAAATATCATTAAGTATTTTAAAATATTTGTGGATGTTTTAGTTTGTAAATCTAACATTATACCAGAAGAATTTTACAAGTGAACTTGGTTTGTTTGGGCAAAAGTTACCAAAATATTTTGCTTATGACAGACGAAAGAGAAAAAAGAATAACCTTTTTATCACGCCATGTGGCATAAATCATGCAAAGAAAGGAAAGCAGTTTTAAAGAGTGAAGGAAAGTAGTGATTAGGTGTGAGTGGAATGTAGGACTGGCAATGGATATAATAACATAGGGTAGAATAGGGTTTGGATTTAATCTAATCCTATCTGTAGGTTAAAAACATAAAGTTCAACTCCATCCTACTCGCGAATTGAAAATCTCTTAAATACTAATATAAAATTATAAATAGCATGATCATTAAATTCTTAATAAAATTAAAATAACATAAACAATGATAAATGTCTTGTCTTTCTTCTTCTAAGTTCTAGCAACATTACTCTTTAAATAACATAATAAATTAGTAGTTAAAATGATTAGCTTAGTAGTTATTTTGAGTTTTTACAAGAAATAAGTTATGGATTCAATACTCACTTTCTTCACTATATATATAATTTTCAAATATATAATATATTAAGGGTGCGGGTAGGATAGGGTAGGATAGGGTAGAGTATATTCTAAACCCATACCCCGCCCTACCCCCAAGTAAACCTGCACTCTCAACTACCTATAACGGGTAGGATAGACAACCCTGCTCGATTGGGTTAGGTCGGATTGAACACATGCGGATAAGGTATATATTGTCAACCCTAGAGTGGAGGGACATTGAGGTTCATCGACAGAGGCTTTAGCTGACACCAAAATTCTAAACCCAAATAACTATTCATTAAATCATTGATTATAAATTTACAAAATTACCCCTAATCACTAAAACTCATATCCTAAACCGAAGTATTAGGCAACCATACAATCTAATCCAAATTCATACTACCAAAATCATATAATTATAAAAAATTAATCTTCTACACAAGTTTGTTTCATAAATTTAACAAACCTAGTTCCCATAACAAATTAATTTTATCACATGAGTTTTATTAACACAAACATTTCATGTAAAATTTTCAATCTAAAACAAAAATCATTATACATCATGGGTCAACTTCACATTCTATCCATATTTCTTTATAAAAATCTAACTCTAACCCTAAATTTCCAAATTGAGAAACTCTAACCTTAAACCCCTTGCCTCAGCCACACCTTCACCCCTGTTTCACCCCCCTTCAGCGTAACACGCCCACCCCACGCAAAGAAGAGAGTATCGCACGAGGAGAGGGAGCTGCGCCAGTCGTCGCGGTCACACTGCCGCCGCTATGCTCCATGTCGTTGTCGCTGCCGTTCACAAAGAGGAGAGAGACGTTGAGACAGAGAGCAGTGCCAAAGGAAGAGGATCCGCCATCATCGTCGATTCGTGCTCACCAAAGGAAGTTGTTGCCATAGATGAGTTGTCCGCTGTGACGTGTGCGAGAGGAGGGAAGTTGTGTGTTGTTGTTGTCGCCTCAAGCTGCCAAGCAGTCGCCGTTTCTGCTCGGGGTTGTCGTCGTTTCGTCACTGCTAAAGGAGAAGACACGTCCGAGAGAGAAAGAACCAGGGGAAGTGATGCACAAAGGAGGCTAATCGGAAGACTACCAATATCATTGAATATTCCATTTAATTGTGGAAAAAGGCCAGGCGGCCTGTCAGGGGCCTGTAGCCTGGTCTGTGTTTGGCCTGGCCTGTTATAAAATAGGCATATGTTCAGACTTTTATAAAAATCTTATTATGTTAATAGGCCAGGTTCAGGCTCACTAATTAGCCTTATTGGCTTCTCAAGCCTGCCTGGACCTGTTAGTACATAATTACATATATAAATAATTTTTTTATTTTTAATAAAATTATGAGATATTTTAAATTTATTATATTTAATTATAAATAGTTTTGTATATTTTAAATACTTTAAAATTTAAAATTTTTTATAAATATTAAATATGACATATTAAATATAAATATGTTTATTAAAAAATAATTTTTTTAAAATAATATTTTTATTTTTGTAAAAAAAAATTATCAGGCCTTTTAGCAGGCTTCAGGCCAGCACAGGCTGAATAACAGACTAGGCTTAGTACTTAAAAAAAAAGCCAAGGACAGACTCAGGCCAATTGACTACATGACAGGCCAAGCCTGTTAAGAGCAAAATCTGGCCTGGCCTGACCTGTTTTCACCCCTAATTCCATTCAACTATATACGTATAGTCATAGTAGCTAGAATCTCGATTTAATTCTTAAAATCTTCCGATATTACGATTTTAAATGAGTCAATCGATTTTATGAAATTTTGACTAGGAGTAACGATTTTACGATTTAAATCTTGTTAAGATTTTACGTTTTACGTACTTAATTTGCTTTTTCAATTTTACGTAAAATTTCGATTTTCTTTACCTTGCGTATAGCACACTAAAATATTTAAACACCTCAAAAAGGATGTCACGTACATTGGACAGAATAGACCTTAGTTGTATGGTGAATATCAACTATATTGGTGTTAAGTTAATGTAAGCCTTTTTTTTTCTTTTTACCCTAGATCTTTTTATATACCTCATGAAAATTTTATTTCTCCGCTCACTCTATTATTTTTTTTACATTGTATGCAGTTTAACATAAGCTCACGTCCAACAATTATCTATCCTAAACCACAGGCTAAATACCAAAAAAATATGACAATAATATTAAAAATTATTTAATATTAGCACTTTTTGCAACTATTGAGAGTTACTGAGCGAGATTCAGGTGATTTTTATATAGCATGATACGTAAGTTCAGTAGGTGATGAAAGAATCTTCCTTTAACATTGTAGAATTTTTTATATTATAAACCAAATAAATTCTTAACTAATACATAAGAAATGCAAAAGTATTTCAAAAAAAAATAATTTGTTCTGATAAGTTAATTAAGTAAATTATAGAAAGCTTATCAACATTTATTGTATTAATTGACACTGCTAACAAGTAAGATGATTTAGATTATCTTTAATACAAGAATTATTAGATATTATTGCATTAAACTTTTTTACAACTAAACTTGATTTAGATTCAATACTTAAAAATTAAAACTAAGAATTTTAAATATTCTTAACATACACTTTTTTAAGTCTAAGCAGGGATGGATCCAGAAATAGTATCATGCGGGCCAATAACATATATAATATTAAAAAATTATGAAAAAATTTATATAATGTAAAATGCATTACAAAAATATATTGATAGAGAATATATTTTAAAGTACAAAAAATATATATGTACTTTTTATTAACAAAGTGGTCGATTCTTCGTTTCATAAAATTCATCGATAATAGAATTTGTGTCAAATTTTTCTGCAATTTTTTTTCAATATAATTAAAAGACAATTAGCAAGAAATTTATCTTTCATTTTGTTTCTAAATTATTCTTCACAATATTCATAGCTGAAAAAGAACTCTCATTTTTAGTAGTTGAAACCGAGAAAATTAATACCAAATGAATCAAGAAGGACGCTCACAAGAAGAAAAAAATATACTTTATGGGAATTGAAAAATTTTATTTAATTAAAAAATATTAGTAATAATATCTTTTCAAATTCTTTTAATATTGTTACTTACTTTTTAAATATTAGAAATCATTAATATTTAGGTTAGACTGGATTTTTATTTATATTAGACTAAATACTAAATAAATTTTTAAAA
The DNA here is from genome assembly GCF_003086295.3 of Arachis hypogaea. Classification (NCBI taxonomy): domain Eukaryota; kingdom Viridiplantae; phylum Streptophyta; class Magnoliopsida; order Fabales; family Fabaceae; genus Arachis; species Arachis hypogaea. The sequence goes on from NC_092047.1 coordinate 17,393,059, forward strand.
AAATTAAATCGTACTTAATAACTTATAACTATTAATCTTTTTTTAAAAAAGTTGAGGGGCCGAGGCCTCCACTCGCCCCCCCGTAAGTCCGTCCCTGAGTCTAAGAATGATTCAGATTGAGTCAGACACGAGTCTAAAAAATTTACATATATTATTTTTATAAGCATTATGAAGATTTAAGAGAGATCCAAACTAAATCAAAACACTAACCTAATAATTTTAGATAATTTTTTTTTTACAATCTTTTCAGGTCTAAAAATTACTAATAAATTAATTTAAAAAGATATCAGTATTGTGTTTAAATTAGAAACACTTTATAGTTTTTGACGTTCTAGTTCTAGAATATAATAAAATATTAAAACTATCTGATATTTATAATTGAATCTAGTGTAAAATAAATTTAAAGTATAAACTAAATACATTTTAAATACTCGTTTGAGGTACAAGAGAGAATTTTACAAAGAAAAAAAAGAAAGAATATAAGAAAACATATATGAAAAGTTTTGTAGCAATTTAACACTATGCTATTTCTTAATGTTCCATACTTCCATGCTTGCTTTGTTTGCATTTTGTCAAAATAATGTTGAAAATCATTCTTCCTTCATTACAGGTTGAATTTTTAATATAAGTACCTTTTATTTTATAAAAATAGTAGACCTATTTTATACTTGTGACAATAATAAAGTGAGAAAGTTATTTTTTAAATATTTTAGGATTTAAAATTTTTAGAGCCAAAAGTATCCGTTTGAATTGGGTGCATTTCTAAAGGAATGTTGTATCTAGTGCTTAGTTTTTGAGATTTATGAACTAAACTATCATTGCTTCTTAGGTGGGCACAATATTTAGATTTATCTTTTAGAAAAGAGTTAATAGTCAAAATCGTCCCTGAAAGATACATCGATCTCTATTTTCGTCCTCGAAAGAAGAAAATAATCAAATTTGCCCTCGAAAGATAATAGATCTGGTCGCATAGCCCTTTCGTCATCTCTTCCGTTAATCCTTCCGTCATCTCCTTCTATGGTAAAATTTTCTATGAGACATTCTATCAAACATCTTATATGCATCATGCTTAACCCATCAGACCTTATCCTATGGTGAAATCCCAGAGCTTGAGACAGAGAAGAATTTCTTGCATATTCTTTGAGCGTGGTGTGGTAAAGCATATCGAACTTATCGTGGTCGTCGATAGTATCAAAGGCATATGAGGCTTCGAAGATGCTGTCAAGACTGCAGAACAAGTGCTAGTGGTATAAGCCATTCTTGAGGACAAGGGAAAGGAATTAGCGGAGCTCGGTGAGAGAGTTGCAGATCTCTAGGAGAACTGAAGAAACCGCCTAGCCACTTGCGATGGGAAGAGTAAGCATCTGAATAGATGGCGCAGAGTGCGGCACAGTATTTGGCGATGGGAAGAGCAAGCATCAGAATGGAATCTTGAGCGCTGTGGTGATGAAAGTCAGCGGGACGGCGCTGCAGTAGTTATGGAATTTCAAGGAAGAACGACATCTATGGTTATCGAAGCAAGAGTTGGTGGCCATAGAGTTTCAGTGTTGAGGAAGAGAATCACCAAGGAAGAAGATGGCTAATGAGTGGGGTTTCTAAAGTTGGTGGGTCGGATTTAAGCCTTTGTTGGGATAGCCCACGAAAAAAACGACGTCGTTTTATGTGTTAAAATGTAACTTAACATGCCACGTCATTTTCTGTTAAGAAAAATAACGGAAGAACAAACATCATTAGGTCAGCTATCTTTCGAGGACAAATTTGATTAATTTATTCTTTCGGAGATGAAAATGAAAATCTAGCGAGGTATCTTTTAGGGATTATTTTGATTATTCACTCTCTAGAAAATTATTAATTGGTTTTCTAGTTTTTTTTCCTTTTAAATTATCAAAAAATAATGTATAAATTAAAATTAATTTTGTATAAAATTAATTTTAAAGGAAAAATTTGGTTTTAAAGATAAAAAACCCATTTTAAAGGAAAAAAACTATTTTTAAATAAAAAATTAGTTTTTACATAAAAAATAAATATTTTTTAGATCGATTTTTATTTTTATGATCTGTTTATTAATTTTATAATTTTTTAATAATTACTTTTATTATTTAAAGTTATCTTGGGTTATTAACTTAATTCAAATTTCTAGTTAATCAAAAGTCAAGTTTGATTTTTTTTAGTTAACCTTAATCATGTTTACCCTTTAAAAAGAGATTTCGGATTCACTTTTAAATACTGATACATAAAATTAAGAAAAAGTTAAATAGATATGTATAAATTAATTGCTTTCGATTAGATTTGATACAAATTATTTTTTCATTTTAACTTAATTTTAACTTTGATTTTATTGGACTAAAATTAATTTTATCTTCAAATCAGCAACAAAAAGATTTATACTATCATTAAATTATATTTAAGAGTATAAGAATAAAATATTTTTATCACTATCAGATAAAAAATATTATCTATGAATATTTTGATTAAATATATAGCATTTTAAATTCTATCTAAACTATTTTTAAAAATCATAATTTAAAATTTGATCTACAGAATGGATTTATAAAAATAATAACTAATTAAAAATTTCTTAGATATATTTCAAGATAAGAGTTTTTACTCTATTTCGTACGCATCATTAATTTAAAAAAAAAAGTTGATTAAAAACACTAATTTTAAATTTAGAAAATTTAAACTTAAAAAATAAAAATAACGTATATTACTAATGTATCACAATATGCATAAAACGGAACAAATCTTTCAGCACTTTTAAATTTAATTCCTTACCCCATGGATTAAATTAAAATAAGATAAGATAAAACACTATGCTTTCTCTTTTTTTTACCCGTTCCGTCCCTTTATAAACCATTGTTTGCTTCCCAAATTCCCATCATTGGACTCATATATATATATAGTCATCACAAGGCTCTTATTATTTCCTATCAATCTATCGTTACACCAATGGCCATGCGAAAGATTTATGCATCTCTCCCTGCTGTAGCTGCCGGAGTTGGATTCTTCTTCTATAATGCGAAGGTAAGAAAAAGATATCTATTATTTATATTCATATAAAATGTTATATAATTCCAAAAAGTAACATCAAAGTTTCTATGAACGCAGGAACATGCAAGAAGAATTTCAGCATCTAATCAGGAAACAATATCTACAACAAGAGTGGTGGAAGAACAAACCAAGGCCATTAGAGAACCAAGTGTGGCACCACAGTTTGATGGTTTGCATTGTTTTGAAACATTTGTTATGAACAAGGTAAAAGAAAAAGATATGTATTTATTTTTGTTCATATAAAGTGTTATATAATTCCAAAAAGTAACATAAGGTTTCTATGAACGCAGAAACTTGCAAGAGAGATTTCAGCATCTAATCAAGAAACAATATCTACAACAAGAGCAGTGGAAGAACAAACCAAGGCCAGTAGGAAACCAAGTGTGGCACCACAGTTTGATGGTTTGCATTGTTTTGAAACATTTGTTATGAATTAAATTCTCTGAAAGATGTACAACTTAACTGATTCTGTGAGTTAAATAAAACAGTAGAAGAATTCATATTTGTTCTTTTAACTAATTTGTTTCAATTTATTTCAAATCATTCAAGATAGATATAGACACATGGTTAATTTCCACTGTAAACCATCCTTAATTGTTAAACGTAACAACATTGCATGCTACAACAGACTTAATTAACCGGGAAATTTGAAAAAAAGAATGAAATTTTATGATGCAACTGAGTTTATACAACCATCATACTCTGTAGTCTGGACCAACAATTTTTCACGGTCCAAATCAGGAAAAACTTCAATGACTACCCCTCAACAGTAGCCGATGGTAAATTATATTATTTTCCAATCGACATTATTTTTTTTATAATGATTTTGCCTACAACAATAAAATCTAAGGTTCTAATAGAACTCCTTCAATTGCTTGTTCTATATAATGGATTACACCTATCATCATCTTCTACCTATAATGGCAAATCTTGCAACACCAAATATACAAGCAATTTTAAGAAAAATAGCCTATAAAAATGCACAAATCGTTTTACACAGTGAACATATTACAAGCTGTTAGGCATTTGAAACGTGGTATGTTCAAGATCCGAAAATGATCAAATGAAAAATCAAGAACTGCAAGCTATCATATGCATGGCACTTATACATTGTGCTTAATGAAGATAGATCAGTGAACCTAAATTGCAAGCATAACAGAAGCAAACTAAGGCCTTCCTCCACCCATACCCTATCTTTTAATTAGGCTCAAATGACAAGCAAACCAGAAAAAAATTAGGGCTCCAGAATGTTAATTAGTTCATTCTTAGTATCAACGTTTAATCACACATAAGAAAATTAAGGTTCTATTTGGGCATAACAGAGCACATAACAGATCATAGAAGAGGAATTCTCTCTTGTCCCTGTTTGGATTCAACTCTGGGGACTTCCGGAGCAATACTAGAAACTCCTATACAACAAGGTGAAGATAAAATTACCTGGTAAAAGGAGAAATCTGGAGAATATTCGGTGGCTTCAGGATATGAAGTAGTGTTCCAGTTTTGGAACCTGAAAAATACCCCCAAAGTTAAGAATATTTTGTGAAAGACTTTACATGAAGGGATCCCGATCAAGGAAAATCTTAATTCAAGATTTCAAAACATAAACCCTACCTGTCTGATTTGTGATGCTATGGAGGAATCGGTACACCATTGCCTGTGGGGATGTGAAAGCGTGGTTGAAGCATGGGATCTTGTAGGACTTCCGCTACTGAATCAAGCTATGGAGCCATGGAGATGGTGGTTATTTTTAATGGAGTCTTTGAATCTCGAAGGAAGAAGGAGCTTGCTGCGAACCTTGTCTGGTGCATCTGGAGAGCAAGGAATGCTGCTGTCTTTGAGAATCATCGACGATTACCGGTGGAAATAGCTGAAGAAGCTTGCCGCATGACTGAGGAGAGATGTCTCTTACATGGGCACGGATTCCATGCGCCGTGCGTGTTTGGCTAATCAGTATGCCTAACATTTAATTTTAGCTGACTGGTACGCTAGGTAAAGAGAGCCATTGGTTTTTTTATTTTTTAACTTAATGGTAGGGATTGTCCTGTTATTTGTCTGTTTTGATTGGCTAGTGAATACTTTTTGTAGGTTTTGTGTCATAAGAGTCACTTTAAAAATTTTAATTTTTTGGTGGTTATTATTATAGATCTAATATTTATCTGGGTTAATAATTTAATATAGCAAAAATTTATAATTTTGTAAATTTAAATTAATTAGAGTTAATTATTCTGTTTTATGTTAAACTAAAAAACGATGAAGTTGGGCTGAGAAAAGAGATTTTTCGTGGACGTTTGTTGCTGTCACCTTCGTGGCTTTTATGCTGTTCAAGTTGCAGAAAATTACTCCGTGTGGAATCGCCGGTCAAGATTGTGCACGTTCACTAAACGGCGCATCTGCCTCGATGAAATTGAAAAATTTTACCTTAGCCGGTTACTGTCATCGCCGTAACATGAATAACAAATACCGGTGGTTTGGTTTGGGCAGATGTTTAGATTTGTCCGAGAGAATTAGCGGCGAAGGATCGGAGCGGCGTAAAGACGGTGGGCGAGAGACTGGCTAACGAGAGGGCAGAAGATGTTTCGGGTCGGGTCATGTTAGCACACAGTTGGGTTAAACTTGATTGCATCCATTTAAGCAATACTCATCTGAAAAGAAGATTAGACTTGTATAGACTAATTATTTTTTACATGGAGACCAATTTCTATACTATGGAACTGTTGAACATAAGGATGTGGACACTTTTGAAAGGATGGAGTCGTTGAAATTTTCGGTGAAGTGTCGACAATGGATTTTGGGCGTGCCGAATAAAATGCTGCCAAAGTCACCATAGCTGAGTGGGGGAAGAAAAGGAGTTGCTAGTGCGACGGAAGAGCGAGTAGGAGAGGTGGTGGGAAGGTTTCAGTCCTTATCGGCGCTGGAGATAATAGAAGGGACGGTTTACTACGGCAGAGGAAGGAGAGGGAGAAAACCTGGAAGAGGAGGTTAGGGGCGATAATAATTAACTAAATAGTGAGTGTTTAACTAATTTTAATAATTAAATTAAATGTATTCATTTAAAAAATTAAAATAAAAAAATAATCCCTCTATTTTATATATAATTGTAGAAAAAATCCTAAAAAAATAAATATTTTTATTTTGATGCTTTCTGGCGTTTCAGTGCCAAATAATTTTTTGGTGTTTCAGTGTGCAAACATATGCGGCCTACCAAATCCGTCCCCCTCTTACATGAAGCGTGAAACTCTCGAATGAACTTACTTTACCTTTGTTTTTCTTCATTCTTCAATTGTTGTTCTACTTTTCTATTGCCATAGTCCAAAATACCCTTTTGCTTGGAGTTTATTGTGGAGCAAGTAGTTTCTCTAATGAAATTCATTGTCTTTGAAAAAAAAAATATTTAATTACTCTATTGTTTCATATCAAAATTTTTAATTATGTTATTGTACTTTTTTTTTTAGTTGAGTTTTTACATTAATTTTTTTTAATTGGATTTTTATATTTTTTTTCTTTTTATTTAGGTCTTTGTACTAATTTTTTTTAATTTGATCCCTATAAAATTAAGTCAATTACTGTTAAGAGGGACCTAATTAAAAAAAAATTGGTGTAGAGACCCAATTAAAAAGAAAATAAGTATAAGAACCTAATTAAAAATTTTATAAAACTATAGAGACCAACAGAATAATTAAACAAAAAAAACTATAAAAATGTTGTCAACATTGAAGGGGATTAGGTACAAACTATTCCTGCTCCACTGGAAATTTTTGCCATCCGAGGAGAGATGTCTCTTACATGAAAGGTGAAACTCTCATTTGAACTTACTTTACTTTTGCTTTTCTTCGGTTTCCAATTGTTGTTTTACTTTTCTATTTGCATAGTCCAAAATACCTTTTGCTTGTAGTCCATTGTGGACCAACTAGTTTTTAGTTTTTTCATTAAAATAAAATAAAAAAATTATTATTTTTTAATTACAATTTTTAAATTTTAATTTTTTAAATATAATTTTCTTTTTGCATTTGGTTGGGCAAGTTCGTCGTACCGAGCGAACTCTATAAAAATTATAGAGTTTGCCTTACTCCGATGAATTTCACTTCAAATATATCAGATTGAGTTAAAAAAGTTAACAATAGTAACTATTATCATCATCTCCAGAGTACACAAGAATAGACAGAAATAAGTCGTATTTTATTTTTGAAAAATAGTTATTTTTTTAATATATAATTAAAAAATATCCTTATTAAATATGGCTTATTCCTGTGTACTTGTGTATTTTTGGAGACGATAATAATTGCCATTGTTAAATATGGCTTGTTTTTTTAAATTTATAATTAAAAAAAATTATTGTAGAAGCCATGCTTGTTCTCTGAATATTTTTGTATACTGTTTAGAAATCTATATACTATTTTGGAGACGATAATATGGATTAAAAACTAATAATTTTTTATTTTATTTAAAAAAAAACACTAATTTCTCTAATAAAATTCATTGTCTTTGAAAAAAACGGTAATAATGTTGTCAACGTTGAACAATTACGGTACAAATTACAAAGGAAAGAGGAGTTACTTCTCTTATATTACTTTGTTGTTGGAGCAAGCGTGGAATACCGACGCTGAATGCAGAGACATAGACAAATTGCGAGGTCATAGGTTTAAAGGAAAAAATTTACTAAATTTATAGGTGTTGTTCGTGATAATATTTTTAGTAAAAATAAAGTATTTTTAGTTTTGACATTCAACTATTTATTCATATAAAACAAAATCAAAATACTTAATAGTCAATATTAGTTAAGATTGTAATTTTATTTTATTTAAAAAAATATTTTTGATTATAAATTATAAATATGATTATAATATGTGACTAACGATTGATATATAAATGAATTATGCTTTACAAAATTTGAATTATAAATTCTAAAATGTATTTAATGTCAATTTAAATTTTTTAAATTTATAGTTTTGAGTTATATTTACGAATAGGCTTTTCAAATAGGCTCGTGAGCTTGTCGGACTTTCAAATAGGCCGGATTTGGGTATAAAAAAAACTTATAAGAAATAACAATATAAACATATTTTAACAATATAATTTATACTCAATTTTTTCTACTTTTAAATTAATATTCATTAATTTTAAAAATTATAAAGCAAATTTTTTCCAAAACATATTTTTGTGCAAAATAAAACTTTGCTTTTGTTAAATATTTATGTAAATGTATCCAAAGCGTACTCAATCCATATTTAAGAGGTAAAGAAACTTTATTTTTGTTTCTTTCAAAATGTAACTTTTACATTTATTTTTTGTTATCTAAATTTTATTAGATTCGTTTTATATACTCCTTCTTTATAATTTAATACTTGGTATAAATGGATAAATGTTCTTATTTTTTTTATTATTTGCAATTAGAAAGAGATAAAGTTTAAAATATTTATTAATAAAATAATTTCAAATAAATTATTTAACCTTTATTTTATAAAGAATTTATTTAAAATTTTGTTTTTATTTCACATTTAAGCTTTATTATCGCTATACTGTATAGTATAAAAAGATGGAAACTAAATTTTTATTTTTTTTTAATTAGAAATTTTTTATGCCAAGTTTCTTAGATTCTTAGACCATTGTCAATTTAATATAGTGAAAAGGATCAAGAGAAGGTTGAATACGTCCTCGTGAACATGCGTCAATGATTTGATTATGTCAATTATCAAGAAAAGAAAGATTATGTAACCGCTCCCTAAAAAGATTATGTAAATTTTAAATATATTTTATATTTAATTTTAATTTTTTTTTTTAAAGATTTGCCCTATCAATCTTAAAATCTTTAAAAGTACACTCAAATAATCAAAATTGATTTAGTAAACAAAATTTCAAAGACAAAACAATCAAATCTCATCAAAACATTAAAACGAAATCATATTTTTAACAACTTAAATATCAAATTTAAAATTTTATTTAGCAATCAATCAAATTTCAATTTCTCTCAATAAACAGAAAAGAAGTATTTGTCAAGGCAATAGTAATAGCTGTTCCACTTTATACTTTGAGTTGTTTTAGATTACTTGACTTCTTATTAGAGAAAGTACAAAAGAAGATAATAAACTTCTGGTGGGGCAAAAAGATTTGGAAAGAAAACAGTGATAGATTAAATGGGATATTATCAGTTGAGAGAAAACTCAAGGAGGCCTGAGAATCAAGAATCTAAAAGCTTTCAATCTGACCATGCTAGCCAAACAAGGATGAAGAATAGCCACTAAATCAGATTCACTAGTCAATAAACTTTACAAAGGAAGATATTTCAGGTATTCTACTTTCTTGACAGCTAAGACTGGTCACAATCCATCTTAGACATGGAGGAGCCTACTTGAAGGGAGGAAGGTTTTGGAGAAAGAACTGCTATGAAAAATTAGTTGGGGAACTCAGTGCAAATTCTTGAAGACCCTTGGATAAAAAACTCATTTCCTATTGCTACAATGCAAAATCAGATCTTTAATGCTCAACTAGAATGGGTTAACCAACTCATTAACAACAACAGACAATGGGATGAACACACAATAACAGCAAACTTTGTTCCAGATATTACAACTAGAATATTACAGACAAAATTGAAGAAAGGAATGATAGACTAACTTGGTCCAGCGTAAAATCAAGGACATACTCAGTATCCACGGGCTACAAAATTGCGTACCACTTTTTTCACTCACCTATGGAGCAATACCGGAAGCATGCAGAGAAAAGAAGATGTGGAAAGCCTTCTAAAACTTACTATGCATCCCAAAAATAAAATATTCATTTAGAAGGCTTGTCATAATGGATTTGCTGTGAGGGGAAGACTGAATGAAAGGTTCCAGAGCATCCCCAATGTCTGCCCTAGGTGTGAGAAAGATGGAGAATCAATCACTCACTGCTTAATCCAGTGCCATCTCGCAAACCAAGCATGGCAACTTTTACCGGTTAGCCATTTGGGCCAAGCATTGGGAACTCAGCCGTTTGAAAAGTGGTGGTCGCATGTAGTAAATCAGTTGAACCAAACGACACAGGAGATGAAGAATTCGGTGCTCGTGGCAGTTTTGTGTTGGATGAACTGGAGAGACAGAATCTTGAAGATCTTTGTGAGCAAAATTATTTCTCCTCAAAAATTTTTTGAACAAGCTATGGAGTTGTTACAGGAGTTCTAGACAAGAACGAGGACTTAGCGTGACTTCTCTCTTCTCTCTTCTCTTTTCTATTTTTTTTTTCTCTCCTCAGTTGTTTTATTAATCTCTTTCTTTAGTCATAAGGATATTTTGGAAAACCCCGAAGTCTAAATCTGGCTTTTGGTGTCCAAGATAGGACTGAACAACTTATTGTATTCATTTTGCTATTTTAATGAATATTTTTCTACTTTAGAAAAAAAATCAATCAAATTTCAATTGAAAACTTCCAGATGAGATGAGATGAGATGAGATGAGACGAGATACATACCTTTACCCTATATATATAGCCATAGCCAAAGACTGAATATTAGAGATCCGAATTCATAGTCATTGCTAACCTAATGAGTAGTTGAGTACATTAGTTAATAAGTGTTCTGCTTCCATGACTGTGGAGTATGGATTTCAGGTTGTTAGAGTATAATTAGGATCAATTAAGATTCATTAACATCATTTATATTTATTTAGCACATCTGTATATTTATTATAGGATATTACGCTTTTATTACTTTGATTCTTCTAGCACCTATATATATCATTGTACATTGTATCATTGGCAAAACACCGAATAATACACAAAAACATCCTCTTTAGATTAATCTCTTGATTCTAACACGGTATCAAGAGCATAGGTCTTTTATTTCTCTATTAAAATTACTTTATAGCCAATTTATTTTTTTTCTTTCTGGTGTGTTCTTTGCCTTTGAGGAGCAAGCTATAGACTTCCAAAGTTCATCAAAACCACTTTTACTAAAATATACCAACCCCATTTTTACCAAATTCACATTTCCTGCCCACAAACCTGCACATTTACAACATATCAAGCCTCATTCATTATCACCAATCACTAGCATATCATTGCTCATACCATTCCATAAAATCCATGCAATAATCCCAATATTTACCATTTCAACCACAAGCTACAACTTTAAAATTTCATTAATTTACTTTTTCAATTCTTTAATAACAAGCCATAAATCATCATTAACCAAATCAACAAGTCATAACCACAAAATCTCATGGACATATACCAGCAACATCATCAATTCACCATTATTAGTTCCAATAACACATTCTCATTAATTCCATTCATCTCATGACCATTAATTCCAACACAAGGCTAATCATCAATCTACCATTAACATCACAAAACTAACCATTTAATGCATAAAATCCTTTTCAACTTATCTATAGTTCTCTAGCCTAAGTTTTCACACAACCTTACATATTAAACGTGCGAAACCTAACCATACCTTAGCGATCACTATACTTAATCCAAGACAGCCATCCAAGTCACAACACATCCCTCAAACTCAAAGAAACCAGCCACAATCTCAGCTTTGATCACCACCAAGCTTCCAAATGCTTACTTTTCAATTCCAATGCTTATATATAAACTTAATTCACACCTAATACACATGTACACTTAAATTTCAGATTCTACATAATAAAACCAAAATTAGATTAGGGTTTAGGTGATCCTTACCACACCCATACGCGTAGCAACTCAAACCCAATAAGCTCCGCAAGATAAAACGAACCTAGAACACCAAATTGGCAAAGTTTCACCATAAGGGTTCAATTTCAAGAATAGAAAAGGAGATAAAAATCTGAGATGGAATTGGAGCTTACTGGTAAAATTGATCTAACAGAAATATAGAGCTCGACGTGCTGGACGCGTGGCCGCGAACGATGCGGTGATCGGAGTTCGAACGGAGAAGTTACGGCGTTTGGAAATTGAAACAAGGGTTTTGTATCCTTTTCTCTTCCTTCGTTGGCGCTCTTCTTTGTGTTCTTAGATGAGCAAGTACCTTTGTCTCGGCTATCAAATTCAGGAACTAAGATGTTCGATGCTCTAGTTTTCGATTAATTCAAAGGTGTTAGCGTATTTTGAAGTCTCACCTTCTCCCTGATGTATTGTCTCGTTGATATCCCACTAAGAAGTTTGCTCCGATAGCAAAATGGACTTGGTCACTTGGTCCACGATTCCCTAACAGTATCACTTTTGTCCTAGACCTCGGTAACCTATTTGAATCGATGGCTATCTCTTTTACCTTTAATGTAGACCCTTCGATGGTTGTAGCATTTTGCACGGCTTCTAGTGGTCTTCCTTTCTTTCTCATGCGTCGAACATTAATCACAGATTGTCACTTCGTTCTTCATTCTGGTTGCTCAAATATCTTTTGGGTTCGTGATACATTTTAGAATCTCAAGTAACTTCGAAAATCTTCTCTCGTAAGCTTCAGACACGGCTTCTCATTTCAACTTTCGATTTCGACACATAACCTCTCTGGTATTTTTTATTCAACAGGCTTCGATACTCTTAGTAGCTCCTTATCACCATTTTTGCGCTCCCTCAGTCCTTGACTCTACGATCTTTATTTCGGCATTGGACATATAAATTTTTTCTTAATTCCCTTTTGTTTACCAGACTTTGACATCTTTTGGCGGCTCCTTATTGTCTCGTTATGCGTCCCTTACTCATCGATGCCACGTTGTAACATAACAATAGATTTAGACCAAACTTCAATCGCACTCTCACTCTTTCAACTTAGAACTTACTCATCTAACATTTCTCCTGGATTATCGTCAAGAATCCTTAAAACTTTTTGCTTAGCGCGTCTACCACAACCTCACGTGGATCAGCACGCATCTTAAGTCCTCCAATAATACATCGTAGTCATTTCCTAAATGTTCATTAGGCTAAGCGATTACGAATATGACAGAGGATCAATTTCTTTCCA